>NC_072739.1:133589733-133698710 GCF_026930045.1 Uloborus diversus | reverse complement strand
ATCTACTCAGTGAGATTCACACCTTCAGTTAAATTTGCATAACATTGGATTTTTTAAAGGCAAATTTGGAACGAAAAGGGGGAGGGGGATATTAAGTCCTTTCGTGCGTGCACCACTGATCCAAATATTTTTAGGGGAAAAAACCGAAGAAATATCAGATTGAAAATGTTTTGCGATGGGGAAGAAAACTAAAAATGAGAGTAATAAGTATATTGTGAAAAAAGCTTTTAACCATGCTTTTGAATTAATAACTTTTTTCGAGGCAAACTTTGTGAAACTGGATTATTTTAAAAGTTACCAGGTTTTAAAAAGCTCTTATCTACAAATCTGTTCTAGCTTTGTACAGTTTTGAAATTTTTTAACTTGATCAATAATTAACTTTATAATTGCTGCTATTCAGTTTTGTTTTAGGCATTAACTAAAAAGCGTGTCCCACGAATGAACCAACCATTCCTCTTGCCAAAGACAGAGCAAGTGTAATAACAACATTATGAAAACTTACAATCTTTATAAATGTAATTCACACTTCAAATTGCTGGGAAATTTGACGTTGTTGCCAGTTCGTGCTTTAGTGTTAGTGATACTGACCGCAGTCTAGTTATAACATGATTTTGTTTGACAGTCCAAAGCTTAAAATGTCTACAGGGTGTCGTTGCTGTTTCTGTGTACGTGGGAAGCAAAGACAATAGCCTTGCCCACGACATGTTCTTTCGTTTTTTAAGTCAGCTTTTCTTTTTCGTGCAACCACCTAAACAAAAGAGGTTAAACTTCGGAGCTTGCACTGTAGAGGTGAATGCCATTTTCGTCACGTGAGTAAGCTCTTACGATTCCGAAACAGCCCCTCGTAACAACTCGGGCTTCGATTCTCATTCCATGGCATGCCGTTGTCGACTTTTATTGCGTGCTCGAGCTGGCTGGCAATAACACGGGAAGAAATTGAATTTCTGCACGTGTTCGGATGACGGGTTTCTCGGATAGGAAAAGAGGCGTGTCGCGAGGGACGAACACATCTTTTTTATTCGAAGAATTGGCAGTAGTGGCTAAGAAAGTTAGCTAACCGATTGTGGAGCGTTTATTTCTGTCTAATTACAAAGGACGCATAAGCAGTGGCATAGCAAGAAATTTCTTCAAGTGTTTTTATCAACCCTGACGCGTCATTTCAACATTTTCCTCATTCTATTTCATTGGAACAAAATGTATATTTGCATCATGTTTGTAAAATCCGTCCTTCCCAAATGATGGGCCTAAACTTTATTCACGGAAAAGTAGACTAGATATAAACTATAGTGCCTAGAAAGAGTAGTGTGCCGACCGGCGCTTTTCCCCCCACGATTCTTGAAGACAAATTGTATGAAAACCGCTAGAGGACAGTGCGGTCGAGGTGCACGTTCAATTTCGCGGTGTTTACATTAGTAGACGCGGGATGTTGTTACAATTCAGTTCCGCGTTTCTCTTTTTTACCTTATTTCGTAAATATTTCATGAAACAGCGTTTTTGGGTTTCAGTGGAGGCATCAAAGTTGAACATTAGAAGAAATAAAGCTTCATCTTGTTTCGTACCAGGGTGCAAAAGTGGGTACAAAACATGCAAGGAAAAAGTTACGCTTTTTAAAGCTCCAGCAGATGAAGAAAAACTAAAGTGGAACTCTTTAACTCCCAGGTTAGATAAAGTATTTGATAAATATTGCTCAATTTGTGCTCTGCATTTCGAAAAACATTTTTTTGAATCGCATTTTAAGCATATTATAAACGGTCAGGAAGTTCTGATTCCTCGGGGAAAACCTTTTTTGAAAGATGAAGCAATTCCGACAATTTCCCCAAATCTGTCAACATATTTTACTAAAAAAATACCAAAGAAAAGGCCCATCAGAAATTATGCAGTTAAAAAAATGTTCCCTGTTTGAAAAAAATAAAACTTGATCTTTCCGCAGATGAAACTGAAATAACCACTTATAAATCTATTATAAATGAAATTGTTCATATTAATTTGCCTAACGAATATTGGGTTTTTATGACATTTAAAAAATCTCCAAACATTGTAGCTTTTGTATATAATGAAAATTATGTGGAAAATGATATTGGCAATAAAAAGATCAATATTGAAGTACACACAAAGACCATGATGTTTCAAAACAAAATTTTACACAATTGACTCTGAAAATTTGATACTTATTGTAACGGATTCGGTGCGACTTCCACTTTCTTGAAATGAAGACACAGTTCTTGATAAAAACACAGGAGCTTTATTTACACTATGTACAGGAGAAATCGTTAACAACTTCGAAATTAATCATCAGCAATTAAGCAATTATCACACAACACCGTAAACTCAACGTTTACACACGTATTTACTTCCAAATACGAAAACAACACAGCAAAATGCCTCGCAATAAACAGAGCTAATACACTCTCAGAACAAATTCTCAATCGAAACTAACTCTTTATACAGCGTAACCGTTTATATACACACCGAAAAGAGAGCTCTCAAAGATTCCAGAAAATGCTACAACGTTCTACAACTACACTTTCATTGATAAAATCAGTGAATGAAATAAGAAAAAAAGAATAGGGGGTTGTATACTTTAGCCATATGAAAAGGGGTTGTATATTCATTACGGGAAACTATTTACAGGTTACGTTACTACAATAATTATTATTTACAGGATTTGTAACATTGCCTCCTTCCTAAGGACTGCACGTCCCGGGCAGTACAATCTCCAGAAAGGGTGCCAAACTTCTATCACAAGTTCACAATTACACACATTAAATAATAACCAATAGTGCAAAGGAAACACAATAATAACAAGAAATATTACTAAACATTAAAAGCAAAAATTATCTACAACTTTTATGTTATCAACCATTGTTGTGTACGTAATACTCATGAACTATGGCCATAGTATGGGGCTAACCGATCATAATGTACAACCCTAGGTTTTGCATTAGGTGATTTTTGGATCCTCACTACGACGTCATTCACTACGACGGTAAAGGACTTTGTAGGGTCCATCCCAATGCGACTGCAATTTGGGTGACAGACCTTTCCGTCGGATGGGATTCCATAACCAAACCTTGTCGCCTTCGTTGAATTCATGTCCAGTAGACCTTGTGTCGTATCGGGTCTTCATCTTCTCCGCCGCGATGTTGATTCGCTCTCGTGCGAAGTTATGAACGTCTTCCAACCGGGCCTGGAGATCCTGGATGTACTCCTCAGGCGATGCAGGCGCATCCGGAGGACGACCGAAGACGAGATCACAAGGTAGCCAAAGCTCTCGTCCGAAGAGCATCTGAGATGGGGCAAATCCGGTAGTCTCGTGGACAGCACTGCGGTAGGCCAGCAGGAACAAAGGTAGCTTCTTGTCCCAATCCTGTTGATTTCTGGATACCATAAGCAAGAGATTGTTCAGGATTGTGCGGTTAAATCTCTCCACCATGCCGTCCGATTGTGGGTGTAGTGGTGTTGTCCTAGTTTTCTCAATTCCGAAAATTTGACATAGGCCCTTAAACACAGCAGAGATGAAATTCCTCCCTTGATCGGAATGAATTTGCAAAGGTGTTCCATATCTCGAGATCCAATGTTGGACTAGAGTCTCTGCTACGGTGGTAGCCTCTTGATCTGGAATGGGATATGCTTCGGGCCATTTGGTGAAATAGTCGATGGAAACAAGAATGTATTTGTTCCCATCAGCAGTTCTTGGTAGATGACCCAGGATGTCGATCCCAATTCGTTCGAAAGGAGCTCCAACGTTGTACAGATGTAGCTTCCCTCTGCTTCTCTTCTTCGGTCCTTTACAAGCAGCACAGGCGTCACAAGAATGGCACCACTTCTCCACGTCATCCTTCGCCTTGCTCCAGAAGAAGCGCTCCCGAACTTTATTGAGGGTTTTCAAGACACCAAAATGTCCTCCAGTCGCACTACTATGTATTTCTTTCAGAACATCTGAAATCCTTGATCGGGGAAGTAGTAACTGCCACCTAGATGTTTTGCCGTCGTCAGATTCCCATTTTCGGTGTAGCACGCCGTTCCGTAAATGGAGCGAGTTCCATAAAGCCCAGTATCTTTTTGTTGCAGGACTGAAGATGGAAACGTCCTGCCAGCTAGGTCGCCGACTGTTACTTTCCATGAACTCCAAAATTGGTTTTATGTCGGGGCCTTCAAGTTTATCTTTTCGAACTTGGTCGTCACTCCATGGATCAGGTTCTGATGATATTGGAGTCACTGTCACCTGATAGGCGGTAGGGCTAGTCGTTTTATACTATTTCTCAATTCGGGAAGAATAGTGGCAGTTCTCAGGACAGGGTCTCCTTGATAAAGCGTCAGCATTACCGTGAGATAACCCTTTTCGATGCTTGATCTCCATGTCATATTCCTGGAGCCGCTGTATCCACCTGGCTATCTGGCGTTCTGGATTCCTGAAGTTCAAAAGCCAAGTTAACGAGGCATGATCTGTCCGAAGCAGAAACTTTCGGCCGTAGAGGTAAGGATGGAAGTGTTCTACAGCTTTTACTATGGCCAGTAACTCCTTTCTGGTGACGCAGTAATTTCGCTCCGACTTTGATAAGCATTTGCTCCAGTAAGCGATGACATGTTCATTGCCGTGAACTTCTTGGGATAAAACAGCTCCGATGCCCTCGTTGCTCGCATCAGTGTCCAGGATGAAGGATTTTTCAGGCTGAGGATAGGCGTTGATGTTAAAGCCTCCTTCAGTCGTAGAAATGCATCTTCGCATTCTTTGGACCATTCAAACTTTTGCTTGCTCTCCGTCAGCTTATGCAAAGGTCGTGCAATGTTGGAAAAACCCTTTACAAACTTCCTGTAGTACGTGCAGAGCCCCAGGAAACTTCGCAGCTGATGGATGTTTTCGGGACGACTCCAACTCTTGACCGCAGATACCTTTTCTGGATCGGTTTGTACACCTTCAGAAGAGATGATGTGACCAAGGTAGTTCACTTCCCGGCGGAACAAATTACATTTGGACGGGCTTAACTTCAGATTGGCTTCCTTAAGCTTTTGCAGCACCTTCCTAAGATTTGCCAGATGTTCTTCGAAACTGCGTCCCTCGATGATGATATCGTCTAAGTAGACCAGACGGGATTCGTAGGAAAGTCCTCTTAACACTGTCTCCCTAAGACGCTCGAACGTAGCTGGTGCATTGCAGAGGCCGAAGGGCATCACTTTAAACTGTCATAAGCCTTGTCCAGTTGTAAACGCTGTCTTCTCTCGGTCATCAGGGTGTATCTCAACCTGCCAGTAGCCGCTCTTCAAGTCCAGGGTCGAAAACCACTTGTGTCCGGAAAGAGTGTCCAAGGTGTCGTCTATCCGTGGAAGAGGGTAACTGTCTTTCTTGATGATTTCATTCAGCCGCCGGTAATCGACACAAAATCTGGTGGAGCCATCTTTCTTTCGGACCAAGACGATGGGAGAGGCCCAAGGACTGGACGAGGGTTCGATGACATTATTCTCCTGCATCTCTTTCAGGAGGGTCTCAACCTCTTCCTTCTTGGCGAACGGTAGTCGTCTTGGATGCTGTTTAATAGGGGGGTGTTCTCTAGTGTAGATCCTATGCTGCGTTAAATTCGTACGGCCAACATCCTCCGATGTAGATGAAAACAGATGCTTGAAGTCGTCCACCAATTGTTCCGCAGCAGTTTTTTGATCTTTCGATAATGGAGCACTCCCAATTAACTTCGATTTCAAGGACTCAGAAGGCACAGTCTCGGGGGAATTGATTCTTCTAATGATGCTGTTTACTGGAGTACAAGTTGCTAACACTTCACCTTTCCGGATATTCCTTGGCCTTTCACTCACGTTGGCGACTCTCACAGGAATTACATCCTTAGAAAGGTCCACAAGCGTAGATGCTACCAGCACTCCTTTTAGATTATTGTTTAGGTTAGGGTATTCAACGAGTCCAAATCGAAAACTATTGCTTTCTTCAATGGAGCCAGATATTAATGATTCTGACTTTGAGGGAATCAATAAATCTGTTTGGGCTATTATTTGATGAGCGGATTTTACATGACTTTCTGCGGGGAAAACGGCTATGTCTTCTCTCATCGAGTGCAGCTCATTAGTCTTGAAGTCGAGGTTGAAGTCATACTTCTTTAAAAAGTCCAATCCGAGAATGAAGGGGTCCGTGATAGCAGCAACGAATGCCGTATGATGGTAAGTGCCATTCCCAAACACAATTTCTAAGTTTACTTTACCTTCAATCTCGATCTTGTCACCTGTCACAGTTTGGGGGGTAACGCAGGGCGGCGTCCATAGAATGTTGAGTCCAAATTGACGAGCCACATCTGTTCTAATGATTGTAACATTGGCTCCAGTGTCAATAATCAGTTCGCAGGGAAACCCGTTTACGTATGCGTAAACAAACAGTCCGTTACTGCCGCCACTCGTCGATGAAATCTGGAAAACTTTAAGATGGGGCTCATTCCAATTTGGCGACCTCCGCCCCGCGAGATTGCCATGGCTTAGTTTTCCTGGACCTGCGAGGGAGAGGTGCTCTTCCCTCTGGTTTCTTGGCGAGCTTCACAGTTTCTTCGTAAGTGACCCTCGCCGCCACATTTCCAGCACTTAAGTGATTGTCCATTTTGGTACTTGGGAGCCGAAGTCCTTTTTGAGGATTCCTGCAATTTCTTTTATTTGCTTTTCCAGTTCAGCAAAGCGTGACGAAACCGGATCATGCTCATCAGTTTTCACGCCGCGGATTGAATGGCGATCCTTGCGGGTTGCTTGCTGGGCGGCCTCCAACTTCATCGCATACACAACAGCTGAACTCAGGTCTTTGACATCCGCCATCCGTAGAGCTTTCTGGATTTCCGGATCTCGAACCCCGTCGATGTAGTAGTTGAGTGCCAGGTTGTCTCGAACATCCGCAGGACAGTCGCAAAAAGCAAGATGAGACAGTCTCTCGACGTCAGCCGCTAGCTCTTGCAGGGTTTCCCCGGTTTTCTGGAAACGGGACTTCAACTGGAGTCGGCTGAAATCTTTCTGGCACTTCTCACCGAAGCGAAGCTCCAACGCAGATGTGAGGGCGGCGAAATCCAGGCGCTGGCTGTCCGGAAGGGTCTGGAGAATGTCCGCTGCGTCACCTCATGAATTGGGTCTTGTACACCTGCCACGAACTTTTCCCATCAAATGTGGCCAGTTTAATGGACGGTCGAGCAACAGATGTGGGAGCGCCAAACTGTACAGAACTGCTTTCCGCGGTCGCCAATCTCCGTTCCATGTCTTTAATTATTTCTTCCTTAAATGAAGTAAATTTCTTGTCTTCTTCTTCCAACTTATTTTCCACATTGGCGATACGCTCTTCCACAGTATCAAATTTTTCTTCCAGAGCATCAACTTTATCTCCCATGGCGGTTAGTTGATTCTCCATCATGGTTTTCATCGACGTTAGGTCACTTTTTATTTCATCTTGACTTGCAGTAATTTTAGCAGTTAAATCACTATTTAACTGTTCTTGGTTAGTCGCCATACTTTCGGTCAAGTCACTTTTCACAGCATTAATTGCTTCCAGAAGTTGTTTTAATTGGTCATCCATTGCGCGAGTAATCACCATAAAAACAAAGTCTATAAATTCAAACAGTCTTTATGAAAAAAAAATGTCCAAATCACACTTACTCCAAGAAAGTCCAGAAGAAGCCCCACGTTGGGCGCCAAATTGTAACGGATTCGGTGCGACTTCCACTTTCTTGAAATGAAAACACAGTTCTTGATAAAAACACAGGAAATTTATTTACACTATGTACAGGAAAGATCGTCAACAACTGCTAAATTATTCATCAGCACTTAAGCAATTATCACACAACACCGTAAACTCAACGTTTACACACGTATTTACTTCCAAATACGAAAACAACACAGCGAAATGCCTCGCAATAAACAGAGCTAATACACTCTCAGAACAAATTCTCAATCGAAACTAACTCTTTATCCAGCGTAACCGTTTATATACGCACCGAAAAGAGAGCTCTCAAAGATTCCAGAAAATGCTACAACGTTCTACAACTACACTTTCATTGATAAAATCTGTGAATGAAATAAGAAAAAAAGAATAGGGAGTTGTATACTTTAGCCATATGAAAAGGGGTTGTATATTCATTACGGGAAACTATTTACAGGTTACGTTACTACAATAGTTACTATTTACAGGATTTGTAACATTATATTTTAATTCAAATGTATTATCAATCGAGATGTCTTAGGGCGCAGTTTTTTGTTGTTTTTAATGACACTTGGGAGACTCCAAGCCCCATTCATTTAGCCAGCATGAGTTTAAAGCAGAAAGGAGCGACTCCTGAGTCAATGAGGCCCCTAAATGAGAAAGAGCCCGACTTGGGCACGGTATATGGTAGCACCACCTCTATAGTTTATAGGTTGGAAATCTCCAGCAACGCTACTCCTGGTAACTGTTAGCGACCGACCATAAGACTTTCGGACAAACGAAATCAACGAACACATAAGTTACATTTGGAAAAAAAAAAAAGTTTTTTTTCTTGAATTTCAGCTTTTTAAAATCCTGTACAAAATTAATAATTATTATTGTTATCGTCCCTCGTTATCGAGATAAAAGGAGTTTCGTTCTGCAAAATTTGGAGTTTCATTCTGCAAAATTTGGAGTTTCATTCTGCAAAATTTGGAGTTTCATTCTGCAAAATTTGGAGTTTCATTCTGCAAAATTTGGAGTTTCATTCTGCAAAATTTGGAGTTTCATTCTGCAAAATTTGGAGTTTCATTCTGCAAAATTTGGAGTTTCATTCTGCAAAATTTGGAGTTTCATTCTGCAAAATTTGGAGTTTCATTCTGCAAAATTTGGAGTTTCATTCTGCAAAATTTGGAGTTTCATTCTGCAAAATTTGGAGTTTCATTCTGCAAAATTTGGAGTTTCATTCTGCAAAATTTGGAGTTTCATTCTGCAAAATTTGGAGTTTCATTCTGCAAAATTTGGAGTTTCATTCTGCAAAATTTGGAGTTTCATTCTGCAAAATTTGGAGTTTCATTCTGCAAAATTTGGAGTTTCATTCTGCAAAATTTGGAGTTTCATTCTGCAAAATTTGGAGTTTCATTCTGCAAAATTTGGAGTTTCATTCTGCAAAATTTGGAGTTTCATTCTGCAAAATTTGGAGTTTCATTCTGCAAAATTTGAGTTTCATTCTGCAAAATTTGGAGTTTCATTCTGCAAAATTTGGAGTTTCATTCTGCAAAATTTGGAGTTTCATTCTGCAAAATTTGGAGTTTCATTCTGCAAAATTTGGAGTTTCATTCTGCAAAATTTGGAGTTTCATTCTGCAAAATTTGGAGTTTCATTCTGCAAAATTTGGAGTTTCATTCTGCAAAATTTGGAGTTTCATTCTGCAAAATTTGGAGTTTCATTCTGCAAAATTTGGAGTTTCATTCTGCAAAATTTGGAGTTTCATTCTGCAAAATTTGGAGTTTCATTCTGCAAAATTTGGAGTTTCATTCTGCAAAATTTGGAGTTTCATTCTGCAAAATTTGGAGTTTCATTCTGCAAAATTTGGAGTTTCATTCTGCAAAATTTGGAGTTTCATTCTGCAAAATTTGGAGTTTCATTCTGCAAAATTTGGAGTTTCATTCTGCAAAATTTGGAGTTTCATTCTGCAAAATTTGGAGT
Source organism: Uloborus diversus (assembly GCF_026930045.1). Classification (NCBI taxonomy): domain Eukaryota; kingdom Metazoa; phylum Arthropoda; class Arachnida; order Araneae; family Uloboridae; genus Uloborus; species Uloborus diversus. The sequence continues at coordinate 133,689,073 of NC_072739.1, read as the reverse complement.
TTCATTCTGCAAAATTTGGAGTTTCATTCTGCAAAATTTGGAGTTTCATTCTGCAAAATTTGGAGTTTCATTCTGCAAAATTTGGAGTTTCATTCTGCAAAATTTGGAGTTTCATTCTGCAAAATTTGGAGTTTCATTCTGCAAAATTTGGAGTTTCATTCTGCAAAATTTGGAGTTTCATTCTGCAAAATTTGGAGTTTCATTCTGCAAAATTTGGAGTTTCATTCTGCAAAATTTGGAGTTTCATTCTGCAAAATTTGGAGTTTCATTCTGCAAAATTTGGAGTTTCATTCTGCAAAATTTGGAGTTTCATTCTGCAAAATTTGGAGTTTCATTCTGCAAAATTTGGAGTTTCATTCTGCAAAATTTGGAGTTTCATTCTGCAAAATTTGGAGTTTCATTCTGCAAAATTTGGAGTTTCATTCTGCAAAATTTGGAGTTTCATTCTGCAAAATTTGGAGTTTCATTCTGCAAAATTTGGAGTTTCATTCTGCAAAATTTGGAGTTTCATTCTGCAAAATTTGGAGTTTCATTCTGCAAAATTTGGAGTTTCATTCTGCAAAATTTGGAGTTTCATTCTGCAAAATTCGGAGTTTCATTCTGCAAAATTTGGAACTACATTCGGCAAATTCAGCCTTTCTGCTTTCCCAAAAATTTTAGTTTGGGGCGCTCCTGCTTCTCTCTTGCTATTTCCATCGAAAATCAGAGCTTGGTTTTTCTTCTCCATTCTCCGTTATGATCAAAGCAAACCCAACAAACCTTAGCACGTGCTAATAAATCAAATAATGAAAAAAGAAAGCTGTCAGGCGATCATAAAAAACATTCTTCAGCTAGTGAAAGAAGTAAAAAAAAAAAAAAAATCTTGCGAAAAGGGGCGTCGTCTGTTCGTTGCTAATTGGTTGAGTGAAGGTGCTCTTTGGAGGAAAAAAAAAGGTCAAAACTTTACAGGTTTTTCTTGTGAGTCATGCAGTATCGGTATCTTTCACTCCCGGAAGCCATATGGAACGACATCTGTTCTTTTACGGCTTCTTAGTTTCTTCCAGAATTGAATAGAACTTTTTGTTTTATTGCACTGCTCGTGAAAATGCTGAAAACGAAAGTATACATACGAATATAATTTGTTAAAGGTCTCAGAAGAGTCACCGAAAATAAGACCGATAGCATAAACATTTTTTGAGTATTCGTTCTGCAAATGAATAAGTGTGGTGAAGAGAGATTTAGGAGTTTTTAAATAGTTGATTTGGATACAGGAAATCCTGTAAAACCTGAATTATTTTTAAAGTTTCAAAAGTCCGTGATCCACAATTGAGGCAGTGACATGAGTTATGTTTAAAAAATAAAATTTTTAGAGAATCGAAAAAAAATTTGGATATCCATAATTCAACACAGTTTTCATGTAAAGTAACCATCCTCATATATGCAATAGCCAAAATCCATGATCGAGTAACGCTCGGACGTCAGCAACAATGAAACTCGCGTCATAGGACGCGTGACGGCATTATTTCATTTTTGTAGCACCAAAAATTCAGTAAGTTATTTGTAGTTTGGTTATATTTCTCGGCAATGTTTGACATGCAGGGAAATGCTTTATTTTGACAAGGCTGAACTGGATCCAATAACTTAAGTGTTTTACTGTTAAGACTCATCCTCATATATATAATAGCCAATGACCGAGTAACGCTCCTGAAGTCATGAACAATGTAACTCGCCCCACGGCATGTTAATTTGATGATATGTTTTGGTAATATTTGACATGCTGGGAAAGGTTTTATTGTGACAAGGCTGAACTGGATCCGATAACTTAACTGCTTTAATGGTGAGACTGCCCTTTCAGGGGAATGGAGAAACGAAAAAGTGTTCAGCAATGAATGCTATCTACTGAAGTTAATCCACTGGAGTTACGGTTACAATTTCAACTATTAAAAGGCTATTGCTTCGTTCAAATGTAGAAGTCATTTTCACCCGTCATAACCTTGACGGGCGGTTTTGTAGTTTATTCAAAAAAAAAAAAAAAAAAAAAAAAAAAAATGAAAACACACACACACACACACGTAACTTCTTTTCAAAATTAAAATGTTAGTGTAACCATAAAATTTTTTCTCAGCGGGGGAATTTTTTTTTTTTTTGACTTAACATTTTTTAATGTCAGTGCCTCAATTCTGTTCAATTATACCGACACATATCAATGTTCTTAAATACGCTCAGTAAAGTGAGTTTAAAAAAATAATAAAAAAAAAATAAATAAAAAATGTAATGAATAATTTGATCCACTTGAGCTGTAAAGATAGTTTACGGAAATTGGAGCTGTAAAAACGAATTGTATTTAAGGATGGAACCATAACTTGAAAACGCCCGTCAAATTATGCGTGATTTTTTCCTCTGAACCTGTTGCTTATTTCAAGACAATAAGTTTCTGTCACGATAATAGCTTCCAAGGTTATGCTCTCCCCTGGTTGTTTTTCCTGAATAGTTGGCGAAGAAAACGTTTTGGAAATCAGTGCTAGTTTGAGGAAATGTTTGGGAACTTTCTCTATTTTTGGTTTTGTGAACGTGTTAATTTTATTCGATATCCCCTTTTCCGTGTGTAAATGAGTTTTTGTTTTCATATAAAATCATCCTATATTCGATCATTTTGTGTCATTTATTTTAGTTTGAATGAAACGGATATTATTTGTCTCATAATATGCTCAGATATCCCTTCTCACACTTTTGAATCACTCGTTGTTGTAGTGAATCTTTCCATTCTTTTTGTTATGCATTATTATCACCCAGTTCTTAATGAGGACCTTGGGAAGACGGAACTGCCTGAAAGGTTATGAGTTGGCTTTGGAAATTATCTAAAGCTTTCAATGAAAATGGTTGCCATGATTTAGCCTCGTGTTTGTTTTTTGCAGATTTGTCTGGGAAAGTTATTTAAATGATTACTGGTCGAAATTTGGGAAATATGCTGCCTCAACCAGGATAGTCCGATAGGGGCCATTCATTTAGAGCCATTGTCTGTAAGAATCAGGCAGTTTTGAACATTTGTGATTGTTGACATTTTTAATTTTTTTTTATTTTCACATATGTTGTTCCTTATCATGAATGTAATGTAAATCCGAAATTTGAGCTTTGTCTGACTCACCGTTTTTGAGAAAACAATTTTTTTGTTTAGGGGGCGTGGCACATTTTTGCTGGTTTTTCAAATTTGCAGATTTTAATGTGCTTGTTGCTTGAAGCGTCCTTATAATGACATGGATTTTTTAATTCCATATTACTATAAGATCTTGTTAGATACTGTTACAGCTGTCAAATCGGCGACACTACGAGGGCGACGCCCACAAACTCTGTTTAAAAATGACCGAAAATGAAAATTTTTCTATATTCAAGGCCAATTTTCTCAAAGCGCCTTCATGATGACACCAACATTTTTAGATCATTTTCTAGCCACATTTACATACATCAAAAATATATATCAAAATCGGTGTCAATATAAGGACGAAAGAAGATATTGGAACTTTTATTCGATAAATTTCACAAAAACACAAATATTTAGAATCTAATCGCAACTGTCGCCCTCATAGCAGAGATCTGATACTAAATTAGTTTGATAACCAACATGTTTGGCTAACATTTGCACAAAAAAAATCGGTGTCACTCCTATTATTTTTGGAAATATAATCGTTCCAAGTTAGTACGTTATGACGTTTTTTTAAATATTTATTTATTTAATATTTTCACACCCAGATTTTTTTTTTGAACATATTTATTTTTAATTTAATACAAAGAAGTGTGCCTTATAACATAAAGAGCTTTGGGCAGCAAGAGAGTATTTTTCTTGAATAGAAAATGCCCGTTTTGATATAAGTACTAGGTGGATCTATTGTGCATAACATGTCTAGATTATTATACCAATACTCGTCTTGTTTTTCCGGCCAAACAAATTTATTTATTCCAATTGTTCTTGACATGCATTTGACCTAAACTTGCAAATGGACAACTTCTACTATTTTTCTGGAATACCATGTTTTCCCATGCTTTAGTGCTACAAAATTAGCAGTTTTCAATAAAAGATGACCGTCTTTCTGAAATTGGTTGATTTGATTCTTAATGTTTTCTTCGTTTTGGTCTACGTTACCTCAAATTCAGTTTCAGATTCTGAATGTTCGCTTTCTTCAATATTCTCATTTGATGCATTGAGAATGCATTCGTTTTTTTTGTTTCTTCCATCGAAAAAAAAAGGGATAGGATTTGGTTCATAGTACAATATTCTGAAGCAACGAACAGTTTTTTCCCCGTTGCGAACTGCATTTCTCATTAAGTGTGCAACTTGACAGGGATGTTGTTTTTTCCCAGTATTTTCACCAATCGTAAATTGTTCTTATAAATACTGCTTCTGCTTTGAAGTGAACTTGAACTGAGCTCGTAAAGATAGGGCCCATCCAATTTCATTAAATTGAACTTGTGGCAATGTAGGAGTATTTATTAGTTGAAAATTTGAAGCATTTATATAAGATGTTTGTAAGAGCTTCTCTCTATACATCTGTCGTATAAAATCCATTTGAAAGTTGAGGTCAAATGTATGTCAAGAGCAATTGGAATAAATAAATTTGTTTGGCCGGAAAAGCAAGATGAGTATTGCTATGATAAGCTAGACATATTATGCACAATACATCCGCCTGTACCTATATCAAAACGGGCATTTTCTATTCAAGAAAAAGACGCACATACTGCCCAAAGCTATTTATGTTAAAAGATACACTTTTTTGTATTAAATTAAAAATAAATATGTTCAAAAAACTATCTGGGGGTGAAAAGATTAAATAAATAAATATTAAAAAAACGCCATAACGTACTAACTTCGAACGATCATATTTCCAAAAATAATAGGAGTGACACCGATTTTTTTCGTGCAAATGTTAGACAAACATGTTGGTTATCAAACTAATTTAGTATCAGATCTCTGCTATGAGGGCGACAGTTGTAGTTAGATTTTAAATATTTGTGTTTTTGTGAAATTTATCGAATAAAAGTTCCAATATCTTCTGGCGTCCTTATAGTGACACCGATTTTGATACATATTTTTGATGTATGTAAGTGTGGCTAGAAAATGATCTAAAAATGTTGGTGTCATCATGAAGGCGATTCGAGAAAATTGGCCTTGAATATAGAAAAAAATTCATTTTCGGTCATTTTTAAACGGAGTTTGTGGGCGTCGCCCTCGTAGTGTCACCGATTTGACAGCTGTAACAGTATCTAACAAGACCCTATAGTAATATGGAATTAAAAAATCCATGTCATTATAAGGACGCTTCAAGCAACAAGCACATTAAAATCTGCAAATTTGAAAAACCAGCAAAAATGTGCCACGCCCCCTAAACAAAAAAAAATGTTTTCTCAAAAACGGTGAGTCAGACAAAGCTCAAATTTCGGATTTACATTACATTCATGATAAGGAACAACCTATGTGAAAATAAAGAAAATTAAAAATCCCAACAATCACAACCTGCCTGATTCTTACAGACAATGGCTCTTAATTACGTAAGGATGATTATGGCAATTTTTGACCCCCCTTCCCCCATGTAAGGGTGCGTAAGATTTTTCCAACCCCCTCTCCATATCCTTACGTAAGATTCCATTTCGTTTTTCAAAACAATAAAATAACGAATCTTACATCAGTTTTATATACAGGGTGTTTCTGAACTCTTGGGCTAAACTTTATGGGGTAATAGTACATACCAGGACAAACAATATGATGTCCAAAAAAAAGTCCCAAACGTCTTCCGAATTAGATAGGCGCCATTAAAGTTATTTCAACCTTTGAAGACAGTTCAGTTTTCAATACTTAATCACTCCCAAAAAATCAGGTTTTGAGCTCAAAATTTAAGTCCAAACATTGGGAAACATTTCGTGAGATTCAATTATTAAATGAAAACAAAAAACCCGACTGCGTAAAAACCAAAAAAACTAAAAAAGAAAAATGTATAAGTAAGTAAATGTATAAGTAATTTAGAATGTTATTAAGTACTACTGAATAACTACACTGTTGAAATAGTTTTATAACCGTACGTAGATAAGACAAATCATATATTCATAAGCAGAATAGAAGGATCAACAGTCGGGAGCCCATTCCTTTCTGATTCAAGGAATCCCGTAAAATTTGAATGGGCCCCGACTGTTGATCCTTCTATTCTGCTTTTGAATATATGATTTGTCTTATCTGTGTACGGTTATAAAACTATTTCAACAGTGTAGTTATTCAGTAGTACTTAATAATATTCTAAATTTCTGGGCTTATACATTTTTTGTTTTTATTTAATAATTTTTTATTTTACACTTTTTAGTTAATTTTCATTGACTTTGTTATTATGATTATGAGACGGTATATTTCTCAATCTTGTCATTTCATTGAGAGAGTTTGTTTGTATCGTGAGGTTTATTAAGTAACTTGCGGTGGTCTAAACTACTGATAATTAGTCCTTCTAGGGACCTAACTCGGCTTAAAGCTACATGTGCTTCACCTTCGGCAAAAATGAGCGAACTTCAATCCACCACAGCACAGCTATATAAACAGCCTTTATAACTCATGATGACGCAAAATCGGAAACGTCGTCAGTCAAATCTTTTCTATCTTTTGTGCTTAGTTGCACAGCTATATTTTGATAAGGACTACAACCTGTGTGCTTTGCCTCCCTTACGAATGATATAGCATATTTTTATTACACATATAATAAAACACATGAAAGAATTTACATCACAAAGATGTCAAACTACAACCGGAGCGAGGGTGGGAGTCGAACCCACCGCCTCAAGTGTGCCAATGTCAAGCTTTCACTCAGACCGCTCGGCCACTGAGGCAAGTCAAAATCTTTCTCGCGAAACTCAGTCCCTTGAACAAGGCAAAAACACATGCAGCATGTTATAGATGAAAATCGAATTAGTAGACTTTCTTTCTTTTGGTGCTTATTGCACGGGTTTATTTTGATGAGGACTACAATCTGAGTGTCTTGCCTTCGTTACGCATCATGTATTTTTTATTACAGTACAGAATTCATATAAAGAACACATGAAAGAATTTACTTCAGAAATAGGGGAAAGTACATCCGGAGCGAAGGTGTCTTGAACCACCGCCTCAGGTGGGAGAAGCAATCGCTTTGACGACTCGGCCACTGAGACCCCAATTAGTAGACTTAGTAAACAAAAAATTCAGGCAGTGAAAACTACCTGCATTTGTCGCACGCAGGTAACGTGTGACACAGTGTGCGACACCCAGCGTGCGCCGATCCCAAACTGACGAAATGGCAACTGGTTTTTCAAATGGTACTTTTGATTACTGTCATGTGGTTAGTGACACTCCCAAGGTTAAGACAAATCGATTGACGTAAGAATTACCAAAATTGGCCATGGCGTTTAACCTGTAGAACGCCACATAGGAACAGACACACATACATACATACATAGACAGATAAACACATTACCCTGCTTTGCATCGCGCACGCGCAGTCGGGTAAAAATAGTGGTAAAAAAAAAGTTGCTCGTTACTCAACAAGGGAAATAAAATATTTCAGTTTCAAGTATATAAGTTATTGTACGAAGCAAAAAGAATTGTTTTGCGAAGAGCCAGTCTACTTCAATGATGAAAAATATAGCACAAATTTTAAAGTTGCGTGGGTTATTTTAAAGAGAAAAATGTAAAAGATCATTTTCGTGTCTCAGAAGGTTAGAGGCTTTCTTTTGGTGCATAATGGGACAAACAAAACTTCCATCTTCAGCTGTACTGCCAAGAGCATGATGGAATATAGTAAAAAGATTTCATCGTTCACTAAAAATTTACTTTAGAAACGGTAGTATCAAGATATTTTCTGTTATAGTTTACCATAAAATAAATTTAAAGTGTGGTCATTAAAATTTAAATTTCTTTTAATAACCTTCCTTAAAAGAAAAAAAAAAATCGTTTTATGATTCCTTGCTACTAAGCCATATGAGGCAATGAAAAGCAAAGGGATGTAAGTGGCAAAATTAAAAATTTGGAGATAACCAGTACACATGGTAGGTGAACCTCTCTTCTGTCTTGGGGCAAGAGATGGTACTAGTAGTCCTGGTAGTTGCTGCTGTATAGCATGATTTAGAAAAAAAAAAAAATTCAATGAATGCCAACCTAAAATGTTATCTTTGAATGCGTTTTACTCAAAACTAGAAAATGTCCACATACATCCCTTTGCTTCTCCACTGCCTCATTATTCGTATTTTATTCCGTGCTGAGAAAATTCATGTTTAAAAACCTCGACCCCCCCCCCCCAGTGAAATGTGGCAATGCTGCCCCTGATATGCATTGTTTAGATCAATTGTTTTGCTGAAGCAAGCCATACTTGTTTCATGAAATTATTGCTAAGTTTATGTGACTTCTCAAAATACTTTCGAGTAAATAATGTAACTCCAATTGAGGCTGTGAGAAGCAAAGGTATGTAAGTGGACATTTTCAAGTTTGGAGTAAAACGTATTTAAGGCGATAAGGGACTTTCAGATGAGTTAAAATTGGTCAAACAAACGGTTTTTCGTTCATTATATTTCTGAAAACTAAACCTTTAGCTGAATCGTTTAAAAAAAAGAACTGAATCTGTGGAAAACTGGCTAAGTTATAACACTTTTTGTGGGAGCCACGCCCCCCCCTTTTTTTTTTACTAAAAAATGCATATAAGAAATGCATGAGTAAAAAAAAAGCATGTAATATTTAAATTTTTAATACTAATACCATTTCTAATGAATCATAAGACCTTATTTGTGGTGAATTTGTATTAAAAACTAAATTGTTTATTCAATAACGAAATTTGCCATAGTAAAACAGAAAATGTTGATTTCCTCAAAACTTAATTTTCGACATAATTACGAAATTCAAACTGCTCCTTGCAAACGAATTATTATTTAAATTTGCTGAAAATTTTATGCCAAGTATTTAAGTGGTTTGTTAACATTTTGTTGTGAAAGATTTTTCTGTTTGATGAGTTTTGTGGAGTATATTTGCTATATTTTATTGAAATATGAACAAATTTCATCGAAAACGTCTTGCTTTTGGGTTTTTTCTCATTATTTATCTTTTCCACAAAATTTTGAAAAAGCAATTTCAATATCCTAATTTTGGTTGTTTTACGTATCGTATTTAGCTAGAATTTTATAAATTTGATGAATTTTCGTTCGCAAGGAGTAATATAACAAAAGCGTTATAAAATCTAAATTTAAATTAAAAAAAATTAAATTTAAAATAATTTGATGAAATTTTATATTTGAGTTGGTATTAGCATCATGTAATTATGCTGAAAATTTCAAAGAAATTCATTGAAAATTATTTTAAAAAAATTGAAGCCCCCCGTATCGCCTTAAAGATAACATCCTAGGTAGGCTTTCATTGAAAAGTTTTTCTAAATTATGCTGTATAACAGCACCTACTAGTACCACCTTTTGCCCCAAGACAGAGGGGTGGTTCACCTACCATTTGTACTGGTTATCTCCAATTTTTTAATTTTGCCACTTAACATCCCTTTGCTTCTCACTGCCTCATTTGAAGTCTAAGTGTTTCTTCCGTTAAAGTTATTGTGTACATACTTCATCAAAATGTTAAGAAAAACTTGAGTTAAGTTGTTAGATTTACATCAATTACCTCTAATCTGCTCTCAAAACTATCCCTGACAAAATTTTGTACTTTTTTTTCTCTTTTTTTTTCATAATTTTTGCTGCTGCTAAAAGACCTATGGCTTTTAGTTGTCTTTATTTTTTCGGCTCCTTCCTCATTTATAACCTCCAATCGCCGCCTCTGCTAATTAGTATAAAAATGAATAGACATAAAAAATTTATAAGAACAAATCACAAAAATGGATGCCAAACTGCTCTACCGAATGCGCAACCGAAAGGTATTGAGGTGATTGTTACCATGTTAAAACGATTCTTTGAAAATTGGAAAGATATTATAGAAATCAAGATCTGACGAATTTGGCATTTTTGGATAATACATATTATTTAAGTCAAAAGAATAGATATTTTTCTACATTTTCACCGACTTTGTTATTTACCTTCCCTTTATCTATTTCCCTCCTCCTTTTTCATTACGATGATTAAATTCTTTTATGGTTGCCGACAAAAGTTTTGTATTTGATCTTTGCTTTTCATTTTTGTGTAAGAATAAACAGTGTATTTCCTAAAAATCTAAATAGCCCTTTTTAATTTAAATTTAATCAGTCTTTAGTTTTTACGTATCGCTTAAGAATTTTTTTAAATCAGGAAATAATTCATTTTATGATTGCTGTTGGACAAATGTTTACATTTCATTGAAATTCGTAACTTCTAAACATTTTTAATTTATCATAAATTCTAAAAGAATAAATAATTACTCTCAGCAATAATTAGCTTTTAGCAGTTTGCCGGAGGAATGCTTTTTTATTTCTACAATTTCCATTAAGGAATGGGTATACCCCAACTACAACATGCTAAGCAAAAAAGGTCCAAAAAAGAAAGGAAAATCGAATAAAAGAAAGGAAAATCGAATAGTAATTATTTTTAGACAAACGTTTTGCGAAACTGTGTGAAAAACTCTGCAAGATTTTGTTTTGACAATCATGATTTTCTTTGCAAAAAGATTTCAAAAATGAAAGAATGTATTTTTCAAGTTCGCATTCTTTGTTTTTGAATTGAATCAGCAAATTGTTTTAATAATAAAATATATTGAAAGGTAATCATATTCTTTTTTTTTTCTTCTTTTGATTATCTTTTGTGCGGAAATCGAAGTTTTAGTTGTTATTGGTAGAACATTGAACGCAGAAAAAAAGAGCTGTTTCTTTGAGATGTTGTCGCGATTGCCAATTTTTTGGCAATAATTGTTTCGTCTGGCAATAACAGCAAAAACGTAAGAAATCACAAATAAACATGCACCGCACACCCAACCTCTGCAATTAATTTGAATTTTGGCATCGTGAACTCAAATTATGTTTTTCGCAAGTGCGAATTGCGGCAGGACCCTACTTGTTGGATTGCTTATTTCTGCAAAGGGCTCCTATCAAATCATAATTGCGAAAATAATAATTTGAATTGAAGACGTCAAAAATTCAAATGAATTCATTAGTAAATCGTGTTTGCTAAAAAAAATAAAAATAATTTGAACTTTGACATCTTGAATTCAAATTATGTTTTTCGCAATCACGAGTGTGTGTGTGTGTGGCGGGGGGGGGGGGGTATGTGTATGTAGGCATGTGTGTTTGTGTATGGGTAGTTTGGTGTTTGTGTGTGCGGGGGGGGGGTATGTGTGTGTTGGTATGTATGTATGTTTGTGTCTGTGTGCAGGTATGAGTGTTTGGGTAATTGTGTGTATGTGTAGGTGTGTGTAGGTGCGTGTGTGTATTCATGTAAGTGTAGGATATTGACGCAACCCTGGAGACGGTATTCGCTAGAGGAGCAGCATCGTGAGGCCGGCCGACGGTGGTGCTGGCAGTGGGATGCGGGGGGAAAATAAAATCATAGAAATTCAAAAGCGTCAAGTAAGAACAATAAGCAATCGTGATTGCTCAAAAAAAATCCCAGTTATCGAAATTTAAGAAAATTTTCATTTAACTCGTTAAATTTCATTTTAAGACAATTCGTCATATGCGATGCTTGTAGACAAAATTGTAACGGATGCAATTCGCAACTCCACTAGAGCTCGAATACGCTTCCTTGCGGTGATTAACAATACTAAAGAAAAGCAGAGAAATAAATACAATTTATACTTTTTTTATTTCTTTGGGTTAATTTAGGATTTAGGTAAGCACATTAGTGACTTACAAAGTTGAATAAATCATTGTTTGTTTTATTTTTTATTTAATTTTTATGTCCTCACACCTCCCTTGAAATTATTCGACACCCACCAGGTTGAAAACCGCTGCTCTAAACTCTAAAGGACAGTGATTGTATTAACTGCATCATCAGGGAACAGCTAACCTGTAAATGTTGATGCTAAAGCAACGAATAATGCGCAACTCCAGCGCTCGAATACGCTACCTTGCGGTGATTTACAGAATTAAAGAAAAAGGTAAAACAATGCGTTCCACGTGTGTCTGTTGATAAAAATAGGCAGTTTGTTATGAGTATTTATTAACGCATTCGATGTGTCTTAGATTGCTTTCATCTACAGAAATTGTTTCGTCCCTTAATTCGCAACTCCAGAGCTCGTATACGCTACCTTGCTGTGATTTACAAAATTAAAGAAAAAGGTAAAACATTCCACTCTACGTGTTTTCTTTGGGGTAAATTACAGGCTTCAGACAGTAAGTGAAGTAATGCAGTTTCAGAAGAATAGAAAAGAAAGCTTCCTACAAACACGTTGAAAAATTACTGTCATTCACTAAGCGTCAAAGCAAGTTATAAGTTACGGCATTTGTTTTTTACCTTTTTCATCCGCCATTAGACAGTGGCCGCAGTGCCCCCTATAGTTTATTGGAGTTGCGAATGCGCAAAGCATCCGTTCGGTACTGCGATAAAACGGAATTTCTACTGTTGAAGACAAACATTATATTTTTATTGACGAAACTTTTTAAAATGATATCCTACAATAAAAAACAAATCGTTGAAAATTCCTTTAGGCACTTAGTCAAAATAGTATGTTTGATAATTTAAAACCTGATGCTAGCAAACGAATAAAATTTGTCATGTAATTGTTATTAAACACAATGTCTTCCAGTCAGAGTAGAAGACGCAAGAGAACGAAAATATCTTTCTGAGAAGGGTTGGAAATAAATCCAAAATCAGAATTGCGCTGTTATATGCAATTTTTTCTTATACGCAAATAACTTTTGTTTTTACAACAACAATTTCTTTTGATTATTGTTTCATTAATAGTTGGGATTTCCCTGCGGTCACAGAAGGGGGAAAAAAAAACAACGTTTGATGTGTGTTCGTTCAAAAATAGTTCCTTTATAAACAAACAGAATGGTGAAAGTTGAAGTTATTTTTCCTTTGAAAGATAAATGTATGCTCCACCACATATCCTTTTTTTTTTTATTTCGAGAGGAACTGCCACATATGAGTGGGCCCATGCAAAATTCGAATAAACCGAGATTTATGTATGACTGTTGGTGCTATCTTTTTCGCTTGCCCGAGGGTAAGAAAAAATTGGCAGGAATATAAAACTTCGAAACAGATAGAGGGAAGAAAAGAAAGATACGAAGAGAGAATTCACCAAAACAAGAACGACCAGCAGTAAAAAAATAATAGAAGAATAAAAACCGCAGACAATTTAAAAATAGAAGCGGTTGGAAGAAAACTAAAAGTGTTCGGACGAATAGTAGTAGAATCAGACCTACTTGAAAAAGGGAGAGGAGAGAGGGAAAAAAATGTGTGTGGGGCGGGTTGGATTTTTTTTTGTATTATTTTTAACCGCCTTTTTCTGTTTCGTGGCATTGAGGTCAAGAATAGGGAATGCCGTCGTAGAGTGATGCATTGGAAACGGTGTATCAGGTCGTACGCACACGTGTTCAGCTCATTTTATTTCCTTTTTTCCCTCTCAGAATGGCAACAAAGAGTGAAACCTTGAGTTTAGTTGTAACTTTCTGCGCAGAAAAAAATCGAATCAAAATAATTAAAAAAGTGTTGAATCTAGTTATTTCTAACACTTCTTGGAATATGCTTTTGCTTTTGGATATTTGTTTAAAATGAAATATTTTTTCTTTGCGGTCGGTTTCAATGAGGAAAGTTTCTACTTTTTCTGATGTTTCTTTCAATGATCGCCAAAAACTTTGCACGCGTTTCCGTTATTTTATCTTGAGTCAGGCTTGCCAGACGTCCCGGTTTTCAGACGAAATCCCGGTGTCCCGGCTGGTTTACTTCATGTCCCGGAAAAAGATAAGTTTGATTACAAGTGAGCAAAAAGGTCTAAAAATAATAAACTGAAGGATTATTTAGGATAATAACTTTATCATTTGTAACTAACTTGTAAAATTAATAACGGATTAACTTGTGGGAGAATTTTTGCAACAAGATTAATACGCCCCCCTCAAAAAAGTCCTATAAAATGAAAAATATATTTAAGTATTGTTCGCTTTTTTATTCATCATTCAGTGTTTTTTCAACTTTATTTTTTCACATAAGAAGTGAAATGTTCTATTTTTATGTACTTAGGCCATTTGTTTGCCACCCCTGTTTTAGCTTCATAATTAGTAACCATTTATTCATAGCATTGAGAAGAAACTGCCCTGTAAAACATTCAAAATTAGCTACAGGTGAATACCCTTTTGAATACTAGCGACGTTGGGAGACGGCCATTCCATGTCCCAGTTGAACATTTCAGCTATCTGGCAAGCCTATCTTGAGTATCCTTGATGGTAAAAGTGGAATAAAAAAGCGTATTTTATCACATTTAATAGCATAATAAGAATAGAACACGATCGTAGTAGTCGGGGCCATGGGCGCCCATATGCAAACTTGCAAGGGGGGGGGGGGCTCAAATGTTTCTCCCGTGGTTTAGCTGGATATTTTCCCCGTGGACACTGATTTCAGGACAAATTAGAGTCATTAAAATTTAAAATTTTTAATAACTTATTCATTAATGGCTGGAGAAGAAATAGTTCAACTTTTTTTTTTTTAAAATCATCCGCTCGAGCCGGATACTCTGCAGATAAAGATGAGTGTGTGTGCGCAGTGCGACATCATACAAAGATGAATCGTTGACCTATCTTTGCTAAATTTGTGCGGAGGGAGCTTCGATACCTGGATATGACGGAAAGTAAAATTATGTTCAAAGTTTATACTAACTGCACACCGTTGGAAGTTTTAATTTTAAGACCACAAAGTATTAAACGTTTTGTAACACTACTAAACAAACTAGTGTGTAATAAATTTGGGTAGTAGGCGAATCTACCGCTCTGGTTATGTCCTCACTCACTAGATGGCGGTACTTAAACTGTTCATTAAGAACAGTCGGTTTCAGTTGCGCCATCTGTTGACCAGACAACTAAATCAGTAGATTGTCTACTAAACGAATGCTTGAACGTCAGTATCAATTTTTGCATCACTTTAAATCCCTTCACAGTGTGATTTTCTTTTGAAAAATGAGAAAGATCGGAAAGTTTTCTTGTAACCGAATATCAAGACTTTCTCATTGATGAGCTGGTAAATTTCATGCTTAACATGTGTTCAATGTTACTGTCTGTGAGGAAGACTAAAGCGCAGTGCAAGTAGAGTGAAGTACAATTAAATTTGCGTTTTTATAAAAGAAAAAATGATTTAAAAAAAAAGTAATTAATTTTTACACCTAGGTATAGCTCAATTTCTTCCACATTTGTTGTCAACAAAGAAAATGAGCAGAATTGGAACATTTGGCGTCACAATGGGATTGTTTTCTTCAGTCAAAAGTACTACTCTTAGGCATTGAAATTGATAGAATAAGAGAGAGAGAGAGAGAGAAACATGGAGCGAGAAAAAACTTTCATATTCCCAACGTTTAATTTTTAATTTTTTAAAATCTCCGATTTTGGGAATAAGGCGTGGTCTTTATGACGTCACCCACAAGTGATATACTTTGGTGCGCTACTTCACTGGCGTGCTGAATGCTTACGCTTGCTGTCTACTGCGTTTGCCAGCATATGATAATTAATAGGTGAATTAAATGTTGCGGTCTACGCTTGCTATCAACCATATCGTTGCCAATACATGTGAGTAGTAAGCCGGTTGGTGGCGTGATGGTAAGGCGCTGCCCTTCTACGCCTGGGACCTCTGACCTGAGGTGGGCCAGTCGATGAATTTCGAGATGCAGAAAATCATCAGCGCCCATGTCGTATGATTATGCGGCATGTAAATGATCCCTTGGGTATTCGTTTGGCTTTGAACTCCCTCGGCAAAATTAAATTTCTAGTGTAGTTTCGCATCAAAAAGAGCCCAGACATCACCCTGGCAGGAAACTTGGAGTAAAAAACTACTTGTGTCATGCACCAGCGCCTTAATGGTATCACGTGAAAGACGGATACCCTGTCGCTGTCGGGGAGCGCACTAAGTCTGGTGAAGGCCAAATGGCTTCTTACACATCCCCATTGGAAACAAATATGTGAGGAAAGAAGCGAATTAAGTATTGCGCTCTGCGCTAATGGCATCAGTGAATTGCATTTCATCACTTGTGATTTCATGTGCAAAAACGTAGAAAATGAAATTAAATCCGAGAAAATAACTGTTTAAAAATATTAAACTTTGTCAAACTAATTAAAAAATGGTTATTCCCTATGGTTTTAAGCATGCTCTTTTAGAAAAAAATACTTTTAAAATTTCGGGAACAACCCAATTACACTCTTTGTTTGTTTATTTCGTTTTTCTATTCCTGATTTCCGTTACATTTTCTCAACGTGTCAAATCATTTCCCTTCGTTTCTTTTTATTAAACCAGTAATTTTGACTGTAAGAAAAAAATTATCGCTTATCAATTTAAATTTTGGAGCCAGGAAAGCTTAAAAGCTTTTCCCCCAAATCCCCCGACCGCAAAAATTTCAACAACTAAAAAAGATAAATTAAAATCTAATGAAGCGAGTGTAAAATATAAGCAAAAATTCAAGCGAAAAGAAAAAAACTTCGATTTATGGCTAAAATCTCGCCAAGACGTTTACTTTCAAAGATTTCCCTAACACTCGAATAATAATAAAAAGGAAGCCAAAAAAGAAGGCGAAACTTTGGCAGAGCAGATTTTACCGCTACCCTGGTTAAATGCTGCCGCTGTTTCCATAGCAACAGATTTGCTCGGCCAACAGCGGGGAAATGACTTCAGGTTTCTGAGAGTGTTGTTGACTAGGGCGCGTGGGGAATTTGCATAAAACTGCCTCTTATGACAGGATTCGATGATGATTATAACGTCATTGGGCCAGGAATGGGTGTTGGAATAAATGTGTTAACGGAGCCGTGGATTTTGTTCCATGATTTTTTATCGTTTTTATGATGGAAAATAGTTTTGTTTCGAATTCCCGCTCGTCGAAGAATTTAGAAGTTCGCTAAAAACCGGGCGCGTCCACTGTCGCCTATTTAAATTCACGCTTAGGGATGTTTTGGGGAACTTATTTACTGAAAGAAGGAAATCAATTGATTGAAATATTGAATGCATTTTCAAGCAAAGAGATGTATTGCACTTGATAATTGCTTTAAAATGTTGATGAATTTTTTAAAAATTCAATTGAAAATGTCAATTACTAATTTTTGCTATGTGTTAAAAATTGATGTATTCATTAAAAATACATATATGTGTTTTTATTTTTAATAGAAGATTGATAAATGTAGAGCGATCTTGACGAACACGATGGAGGGGAAATTATATTTTACTAAATGTTTTCTAGAAATTATCATTTAATATATAAATAAATCACTGTAGAGAAAATAGATAAATGCAGAGATAAATATACATCGATTGATAATTATAAATATTTAATAGATAAATACAGATTGAAAACCATGAAAGATAGAGATATATCAATATAGAGAAAATCGATAAATGTAGATATTACTATTAGTTTGATAATTATGAATATTTAATAGATAAATAGATCATTACGTAGAAAATGGATAAATGTAGAGATAAATATACATAGATTGATAATTATAAATATCTAATAGATAATTATAGATAAGTGTAAAAGATAAATATATAGATTATTTTATAGAGAGGGATAAATGTAGAAATAAATATGCATAAATTGATTATTTTAGAGATATGTAAAGAAAATTCGTTCTTGAAAATATTATTTAATAGAAATATTAATTGCATATTAATATTATATTGATTGATGAATATAGAGATAGATGTAGATAGATAATAGATTGATAGTATAACATCTTTGGAAATATTTCTTGCATGATTGATAAACCGCTGTTTACTGCGAGATTTTCGTCTTGTGAGTGCTACTGCCTGCAGGCGATTTTAGTTGTGTTGAATTAAATCATGCTGACATTTTTTCCTGTATTTGATATACTGTGTGTACAGTTTTTTTATTTTACTTTGTTGCATGGCCGCATAATTGTATTTACGTGAAATAATTCTCTTTATATCGCGCTTGGGTACAAAACACTGGGAGTTCCGCGTCTGACTGACCGCTTAACTGGAACGACTGAGATGGCCACAGTGGGCCTTGCCCCCCATAGTTGGTTGCGCCATGGAGTTTAGTTAATTCTGTTTATGTAAGCTAAATATATATATATATATATTATACAATTTAATGTCACACTCGTAGTTGTGTACTAAACAACAACAAAGAAACCCAAAAGAATATTAACAATGTAAATTGAAAACAATGTAAATAGGAAAAGTTGAATAATATGAACTTCATTAGGATAAATAATAGAATGGGCAGTAACTGCTACGTTATCAAAGAACTGCAGCAGTTGGCATATTACACTAATTTGCAGGTTTCTATAGAGGTCGGTAACGCACAAGTCGGCGAGTATTAGCATTTTTTCAAATTAGCAAGAATTTACTTGCTTATTTCAACTGCATGGTAGGCTTAGTATTGGTTGACATTAAACGAGTATTATAAAAGGTGACAAGTTTTTTTATAATGCTGACATGTACTATCCAACCCCCCAGCTCTGACTTGCAAAAAAAAAAAAAAAAAAGAAGCAGAAACCTTACCCATTCCATTAGAAAAACATGAAAACGCTAGAGAGAGAGCCTAGAAACGCGCTCACTTCTAGGTATCACTAGAAGTGATTGTTATATATACAGGGATGAGATTTTTCCGGCTTTTGCCGGAATTCCGGCTTTTTCTGTTGGCTTTTAAAACCTTTCCTCCTTTTCCTCCTTTTTTTTTTGCTTCTTTCAGGCCTTATTTTTGTCAAAAATCGGAAAAAAATACGATTTTGTTTTAAATTTTCGGTCCTTTATTTCTTATTTGTTCTATTTTTTCCTCTTGAATCTTCATTATCCGCGATATCTGCCAAAAACGTACGTTTTAGAATCATGCCAACGACGTCAAACACGTGCTGCGCCGATAGTTGCATGTCTCGTTTGAGATTTCAATCTTTTTGCATCCTGCAAGTATTTCAATAACTTTTAATGTTGGGCGGTTTTTTACTATGTGCTAGCTTATATCTACTTATTTAATTCATCATTTCAATAATAATTATATTTCTTTAATTTATTTTTGAAAAAATGCAAAACTCAGTCAAAAAATGTGACTTAGCACCCACAGTCTCGATTTTTTTTGTAACTTGGCATGGTTACTTTTTTTGTGTATTTAAGAAAGTGTAAATAATGTTTATGGTGAATCTCAAATGGTTTAGGCTTTACAACTTGTTAAAAGTTTTAAGATTTCATGATTAAATGAGGCAGCTGCAAGTTGTTCTTTTTATTCCAAAATTGTATTAAGAAGTTTTCAAAAACAAATTTTGGGTTCCAATGCAAGGAAAAAATAACCAATCGTTTATATACATATATATTAATTTATTTTCAATTCTTACTATAAAAAGTATGTTCTACCACATAAATTTTAAAATTTTTTCTGTTGTAAATTTTTACTTTACAAACAGACCTAATTTTAAAATTTATGTTCTCACTCGCTTAACAATTATAAACTCAAATGTTTTTAATGAAAAAAATGAATTTTCTCTAAAAAATATGAAAAGTTGACACTATTGTGTGATGCAGCCAAGATTGAACTCTGGCTCCCCCAACCCTTTGTTCAAAGACTCAAGGGTTAGAAATTGTTGCCTCTTTTTCAAAATTTAGATTTATTTAGGAATAAGCACACTTGCAAAAAATGGTACAATGCAGCAAATTGTACAAAATTATTACTCATACTTAATTAAATACGTATTACCTTTAAAACTGGTAAATTAGCCATTTTTTGTTGAATTTTTGAATATCATGGCTTCTAGGCTCCATTTTGATGCAGTTTTGGATATCATCCCTTTTACGAAATTTTTTGGATTTCCTCCTTTTTGCTCTCTGACCACTCTCATTTCTGTATATATAATCACTTCTAGTGATTCTATTTCCCAGGATAAAGATTCTAATGAGCGAAAAACAGTTGGATATTGCCGTGCATAATTCGTATTTAGTAGCCTGCTCAATATATTTTTAGTCTGCTGTTCATAGTTCCTATTTAGTAGCCTGCTCCATATTTTTTGAAGTCTGCCAATCTACTAACTAAGTTTGCTGAAAAGAAATTTGACCCTAAAATGGAGGCAGGGACGTTTTAGTACAGTATGAATAGCCCTTTAGTTGCCTGTCCAGTAATCCGAACTTTTGATTATCCGAACAGAGGCCAATCCCGATTGGTTGAGAACATCAGCAGTCTATTGCGCTGTTGCTTATGGAAAATCAGAAACTAATGATAAAAATCAGCTTTCGCGTGGTTTGGAAAAGAGCACAAATTCTTTTCTGCTAAAATTTATCCTTTCACCAAAATGCAATCAAATTTTCAAAATCATATCATCGGAAAGATTTATTTGATACGACAAATTAAGAGTTTGGGGTTTTTTAGGTAATTTTAAATTGCTTATTATTTATTACCAGAAAATCACCTGTCAAGATATGACGGGTGAAAACTGCTTCTACATTTGAACGAAGCAATTGCCTGTTTGGTGATATTTTAATAGTTGAAATTTTAACCCTAACTCCATTGGATTAACCTTGAACTCCAGTAGGTAGCGTTCATTGTTGACCACTTTTTCGTTTCTTCATTCCCCTGAAATGACAGTCTTACCATTATTAAGCGAGTGTTAAGTTAGCGTATACAGTTCAGCCTTCTAAAAATAAAGCCTTTCTCTTCATGTATAACTTTCAGGGTTGGCAGGTTTCTGCCAAGGCGGTAAAAACCACTGGTAGAAACCGGTTAAAACCGGCATGGCAAAAACCCCTTTCTGCCACATTTATGGCAGAAACTCAAAAAATGACATAAATGCAATTCCTGACATACAATAGAAAATGTATAAGAAAAATAATTAAATATTAACCCAAATACAATTTATTTACAACACTATCACCGTTCAAAATCAAATTTTACATTGTTTTCACACTGCAGCAGCCTGTAACAAAATACAAGTTTTGACGCTGTTTCTAAACCTAAACAATTTCTTAATTTGTTGTGCACAAAGGAGAAATTTGAGAAGATTCTTTCAATCCCATCAAAACATCGATGTTAGAAATTAAAACATCGATCTTTTTATCAATGTATAACATACATTTTTGAATATACTACACTAATTTAAGCAATACAAAAGAATACGTATCCGACGAATATATTGAAAATACTGAACCTCAAATCATGAATATAATTTAATAAGAATAATTTCGCAACAGCTTGGTATTATAGTTGGGCAAAAATTGATAATAAGACAAGCACCGGTTAATACAATCTAGTTACAGTAATAAGGAAATATTTTCAAACTGAATTAAACTAAAAGTAAATTTACATCAAAAAAGAATCTAAGGAAAAATGCATCATGCACTTACCGTCAGTTGAATGATGAGAAAAAAGTTGTGCTAATTATTTTAAAAATACAAAATTAACTCTAACAATTTTTAAGAGTAAGAAATATGTGTTGTACTGTTAGTTAATAATTAAACACAAATTTAAGGTAATAGACGGACGACTTGTTGGAGGAAATTGATAAGTAAGCCCGAATATTGGTGTTGACAGTTTGGAGAAAAAGAAGTTTTCTTACTTTGTCCCCCCAGAAGGGCATTTCTCTTTTCGCAGACGATCCCACCAGTCTGAGAAACATCTCTTTCGATGGAACAGAGGTTTCCATCACTATCAAATGCGTATATGATTTTCCTTTAGTTTAAGAACTGAAGCCTTGAAATAGACTGCAAGTTCTGGCACAGACTACCAGTGTCAGGTTCTTCCAATAGCTTTGATCTCTTTTTTACTCTCTAGTTAATCTTTTACTATCTTGTAGTGATCTTCCCAAAAATCATCCTCTGCGCAGAAAAATTGTTCTTATAAAACGGGTGCAAAAAATGATTTTTTTTTTTTGGCAACTCCATAAGTAAACTTAATTACCTAGCGAGAAGATTGGAGCAAAATTTTATGATAATTTTCAATTAAAATGCAAAAACATCAGCATCGAAAAACATCGAAACCAAAACATGGATAGTCCAAAAACATTGAAGGTAAAACATCGATGTTTTAACAAAAGAATCGATGTTTCCAAAACATCGACATCCATGTTGCACCCCTAGTTTCAACCAATGAAACTCTTTACATTTATGAGTCAGTGAATCTAACCAATTATATTGTTTCTTACATACAGCAAAGTTGAAGACTGTGTTAGTACTTATATAATTGGATTATTAGCTTTCCATAGAAATCAAAATGGGGGGGGGGAGCTCTTTGTTCTTTGAGAATAGCTTTATTCAGTTATATTAAGTGTAAAATGACAAGTTTCTGAATTTTAGAATTTAATGAAATAAAAAAAAAATCTGTATTTATTTAAATATTTGATATATCACACTTTATATTAAATGCAAACAAAATAATTATAAACAAACTGAAAAATTTGTTACTTACAACATTACAAGGCTAAAATTTCTAACACATAGCAATTTCAACTACGATAAATTTTACTTTGCTTTAGAAATGTCAGTCTTGTTATTTAACATATTTTTACACTAATTATTAAATAACTATTATATTAAGTTTTTGCAATGACGAAATGAGTTATATATTTTATTTTACTTAATTGCCTGTCATTAAGTAATTACTAGAGCTATTAAAAACGTTTTCTAGTTTTTGCCAGTTTCTACCAGTTTCTGCCGGTTTTTACCGGTTATAACCAGTTTCTGCCACCGGCAGGGCAAAAACCAGTTTCTGCCGGCAAAAAGCCAACCCTGATAACTTTGCAAAAAAACATAATCAAATTATCATGCTGTGGCGCAAGTTTCATTGATGGTGCCATCAAGAGCCTTACTCGATAAGTGAATTCGCTTATATATATACAGGTGCCCACCTAGAGGGCACGAATGGCCAAATTGCGCCATTGAAATTTTTCAGGGGTATTTTGAGAGATATTTTTCTCATTTCGGGAGGGGGGGGGGGGTCTTCCGATCTTTAGGGGGGCGCCCGTGCTCTTGGGAGGGGGGGGGGGCACCTCTGATATATATGAGGATGTTATGTCAGTTCATTTGTAATGTGTTGTGACGTTTTTTTGCGTGAAAAATTCGTGTTGGACGAGTTTTTTTTTTTTTTTTTTAACTGTATTAACATATTAATGTTTATTCTATTTTACCAAAACGCAGAAAGCCGTAAGTCGAAACTAGTATCAAATTTGGTGCAGCCTTCCAAGCAGTGGAAGCTTTAAACACTCGTGAAAAGTTTAAAAAATCTTTTAAAAAATGTGTGTTAAGAAAAAAGAAAAATGCTACCATTCGACGCTGGCATGAAGTAAATATATTAAACATTACGAAGAAAGAACAGTTCCAAAAACATAGCGAGTGGTTGTAAATCCATTTTCGAACACAGAATTCAGACGAATTATGCTTCATAAAAGAATTATTTCCAGATTTTTCCATTGAAGGGAGAGGACCGAATCTGCATCCCCTCCTGCTGAAACCCGAGTTTTAAAAACCATAAAACGTAAATTGGGGATATCTTGTTGGCTGGAGGCAATTTCCGTTGAAAATTTTGCATAAACGTCAGCTCCGATGGTATTTTTATTGTAATTCAATCTATTTCTTTGACGGCAGCTTGTGAGCCGTGACGTCACTTTCGCAGCTGGCGCCATCTGACAAATCAGATCTCGTTATTTACGCTGCAGGTGATTTCTGGAGTCATCGCGTCAGCCATGTTTGGTTACGAGTCAAATTTGTTTCAAATACAGTGTTTTGAAATTGTTCGAGTCTCGTGGTTTATGAAAAAAAACAACAATGAAAATTCACTAGTGGTTTCTTTTTTTTTTTTTTTCAAAGGATGCACCGAATATCATATTGTACCGAATATTTGGGAAAACTTTTCAAACATTCATAAAATGTAGTAGCAAACTATTTTCATTTGTGGAATTTTTCCCAGCGTGATACAATATACTTTTATCACACTTCATTTTATGAAGTGATAAATCTGAAACAACATTTAACCACTCTTATCTGTTACGAATGGAAGTGCAAAAATATGTAACGCACAAAAGTTTAATATATCAGAGGGGGGGGGGGGGGGTAAACTTTAATCGGAAGTGTGCTTGGCCGTTTATGGAAATAATGCACATAGCATTAGTGAGTTTTGTTTCAGTTTGCGTAAAATTAAAAATATATATAAACAAAAGGTGGAGGCCCTGAAATGAGACTTAGCTTCCCCTAATTTCAGAGGTTAATCGGACCGTGACAGTAAGTTACTCATAGTTACTTTTTTCTTTTTTTACAATGTCATAAAAAATTCTTGAACATGTAAAGCAACGGTCGGCAACCTAAATTGACCGAAGATGGACTTTCTGAGTATGGTGAACACAAAGATCGACTGGTTGGGGGGGGGGGGCATACACTAGACTTAAAAGGCTGTGTTGCACGCACGGTTAAGTAGAGACTGCTGATTACAAATTGTAGGTAAACTCTTATCAAAACAGACTTTGATGTTAAAGAGTTGCTTTAAATTGCTGAAATGATTCTACATGAACACTGTTAACTCACACCAAAATATTTTCTAGCAACTTTATTGTTTGTTTTAAAATTTATAAAATAAAGATTCAAAATTCCAGCGAGCATAAAAAGTTAGGAAAATTTTCAAATAACTATAGATTTTGACATTAATCCCAGGGCTGCAGAAAAACAAATCACTCCGGAAATTTTAGTTCATTCAACTCCGACTCCGACGGCCTGATTTAAATTTTTTTCTCAGAAAATTATCCCAGGATTTTATTCCAGAAAACAATGGTTATTAATGGTACTCTGACTCAGAGCAAACTCCAAAATATTGCCATGATCGACTGAAAACGGGCTCGACCGGTCGATCGCGATTGACGGTTTGCCGACCGCTGCTGAAAAGCGTGCTGGCGCAAACTGCATGTTGATATGACAAGTTGTCGCTTGTCTATGATTTTTTAAAAATGCGTTTAGGATTTTTCGGACACCCTATAGAGTTAAATACATATAGTTTTTGGTTTTTATTTTTGATGTATGTCTATATTGCATTCAGTTTCTCAAATGGCGATCTAGAATTCTCAACATTTTGCTTACAATTCTCGTAAAGATTCCATCTTAGGAAGTGAAAAAAAAAAAAGAAATGGCTTGCTCTGGACAAATGGATCTACATAAGAATACTGGCTGATTTTTCTTTTTTATCTGTTTAAAAGGGGGAAACGTGTCTTAGTTGATTTCCATACGAATGGCCGACATCTTGTTACGTCATTTTGAGAATTTGTGCCATTGGTCCGGAAGCGTGAGGTCTTTGTGTCCGAGGAGAAAGGGCGGGAATAAAATTTTCTTTTGGAATGGAACCTGCATAGATGTGCTTGTTGAATGTGGAAGTTTTGTGTCGCCTTTGAAAAATGAAACGGGATTGAATATTTGAGTAGTTTTTAAAAATATGTATGAAATGTGCCCTAAAATGAATCCAAGTTTGTGATTTAGAGTGGTTTTAAGGGTATCATTTACCCACCCGTCAGATAAACAAGTGTGAAAGAAATTATATACAAAATTGGGCGAACAGTAGTTAAAATATGAGCAAATGCAGTTAATTCAAACATTTAAGCCAAGTTTACTAGTAACAAACAAACACAGATTTAGAAATTTAAACCGAGACTGATTAAGCTGATACTCTCAGCAGCAGGAGTTTATGTCAACAGTGGTACATGAAAAATTTTAATAAGAAATTCTATAAAATTCAAGTTATGAATAAAAGTGTCTTTAGAAAAGTGAAGTTGTATCTGTAGTAGCTAAATCACAGTCGTGTGCAAAAGTTTAAGACCACTCATAGAAAAATCAGATTTAATGATATTGGAGATTTATAGGATCATAAACCAAAATCTTTAGTCAAACGTCTTGAATAGTCCATCTTTCTTATCACCCCATCACCTCGTGCACTACTTTTTCTAGGGGAGCCGCTTCTCTTTAAGATCCGTATAATTTCCCGAAATTTTGAATTTACAGATGGATTGATGGACCGCTGTCTTGCTGACATTTAACTTCAAATTTATTTTAAGTTTAGAAGATCCAACTTCATGCAGGGTTACTAATTTTGCCCATTTTTCTACAGTAAGTGAAGATTTTTTACCCATTACAATAATTATACAAGAACACTGTATATGCAAAATCCGATAACGAACTACTGATTAACGATGCAGGCACATTTATTTATAGCAGTAGAAAGTGTCTGATGCAATCAGCGCATGAGATGACACAAACATTCATCCCAAAAGTGTTCAGAAGGTGAACCACGGCCGCCCCCTTGTCAGATTGATCACCGTAAACAAAACTTAGAAAATTTATATTATTTAATTCCGAACTGAGCCCTCTCAAGGGACGGGCCACTAGTTTCCGACCAGGCTGACATGGCCTCTCGTCGGCCCTGCTCAGGAGAAGGCAATCATTGATTGGGAAAGCAGTGAAATAGAACAATACAAATAACTTAAATATTGCGACAAGACATGAGCAGAGGATTGAACCTATGTTTTTGAAAACAGAAAAATTCGTTAACAACTCTATATAAATGTGTGATAATTATATAACACTTAAATTTTAAATGGGGATCTTTTTTAAATAAGACAGTGTCTGACTAATAGTTCGTTGCAATTTTTTTTTCTGGTTAGAAAACTATGTTCTTAGTTAAGAACTACATTATAAAGTGAATAAAAATATATTTTTTAACTACATTTGTTTTGAATCAACTGAAGCAGATTTAGAGTAAAGTACAGTCGGATCCCGCTATAGCCCGATCCGACTTGCGCGAAATGGATAGAACGCGAGTTTTTCATTAGTAATGAATTTTTTATTGCTGACGCAAATTGCTCGCTTGCAACATGAAATTTTTGGAGGAGCGTTAGAATGGGCTTCGTTGATACTAATAGTACAGTAAAAATAGGGGTCGGACCCAAACATCCAAAAAAAAAAAAGCTAAACCTGGTGCAAATTGTTTATTACCCTCCCAATAAGAACAGGTAAAAAGTCCCACCCCATTGTGCGTCGGGTTTTGGAATGGGGGGCATCTAAAAATTGCAGTGTTGAGTATTTTTTCAGAATTTTTAGAATAAATTTAAAGTGAGAATATTATGTTATACTAAATTTAAAAGCATAAAATTAAAGGTGTTTGACCCCCAAGAGGGATGACAAAACCCACAAATGCTACAGAGCCCCCCTATCCCCGTAAAGCGAAGCAGTACCCCCGAACCCCCCTCCATACATTTCATATGGAAACATTATTTTATGCTAAGAAAATTGTCAGAAATCAAGTGTGTCCATTTTCCAAGAGCGATGGTGCACCTCCTCTCAAAGCTACAACACCCCCCCCCTCTGCCAAATAAAATAAATCCTCACCCTCCCCCCCCTTTATTTCAAGTAGAAGTATTATTTCATGCAAATCTAAAATGCATAAATCAGGACTGTCCACCCCATAAGAACAGTAGCTCACGTCCCAAAACGAAATTATGTACTAAAATATTATCCTCCCCCCCACCCCCTCTGATGGTGCACATTTGATTAAATGGTCAGAAAAATAACGCTGAACTGTTTTTTGCTTTCAAATGATTTCTCCTAAGCTTGTAACAAAAAGTCTTCGTTATCAAGATGTTTTTTGGAATCTAGATCCTCAGCAAAATCGTTATTGTTGCAGCTATGTCTAACACAGTTTGTGCATATAATTGAGCACTTCAGTCTACTTTCAGACTTTTCAAACATTCACTATATCCAATGAACCCCTCAGAGCAAGCACAAGATTTGAGACGCAGAAAGTCTTCTAGAGCAGAAGGCTTGGCTGTTGTAATAGGACTTCATTTATATTTCTGTGGTGCTTTCTTTACACTCATCAAAAATGACACTAGCTTTCCCATACTTACAAGTGACCTACACGCTGCATTGCTGGCATATTTCCTTGAAGCTTACATATCATTACCAAAAATATGTTCAAGCGGGTATCTTCCTTCTATTACATATGAGGCAGTGAGAAGCAAAGGGCAAAATTAAAAATTTCGAGATAACCAGTACAAATGGTTGGTGAACCTCTCCTATATCTTGGGGCAAGAAATGGTCCTAGTAGACCTGGTAGTTGCTTCTATACAGCATGATTTAGAAGAAAAAAATCAATGAAAGTCTACCTAGGATCTTATCTTTAAACGCGTTTTATTCAAAACTTGAAAATGTCCACTTACATCCCTTTGCTTCTCACTGCCTCATATATGACACCAGCTGTTCGTTCTGTGATTTTGGATGAACCTTTTGCTTCAGATAATAGTACTTTAACGATACAGGATTTCTTTCCTTCTGAAACCAGATTCATCTAATACTGATGGAGGATCAGCGCATAACTCGTACCAGAAGTTTTTAGCAATTTGTTATTCCATCTTTACTGTTCATACCATTCGGTGTAAAAGATGGTTTGGGCTTACACATCTTTACAGATAGTAACTACTCTCGTAACAGAAGCTAAAGACATAACTGCTTACCTCCTTTACAAAGAAATGCCACAAAATTGTTTGCCTTCAATATGATTTGATGTTACTACCCGAACGTTAAAGGTCTTATCGCAACTCACCTTATCATCAGCGAGCAATACCCATACCAACTTGAGAGGGAAGAAACTTCTGGGGCTTTAGAAACGGATTGAGATTTCCAAACTGAGAGACAAAAAGGTGTAAATATTTAGCATTCTATTGATGTATTGCTCATTGCTCTCATCAGGACTTGTTCTATCGTTGAATCACTACAGGTTCTGGACCACCTGAATTTGTCACTGCGTTAGATCGATGGATAGCTGATGTTTGATGTGATCAAATTTTTTTTATCGCATAATGTACTCAAAAGTTTCAGATAGAGTTGCAAGTATATGTCCGCATATTTAGCATAATTCACATAACCAGCTGCGTAAAAGAGAGGTAGCTTGGTGTTTGCAAATGAGAACCCCCACCGACTTAGAGGGTGCAGAATTGCAGCATTGCCCGTCTCTCTATTGGCAATTCCGGTTTGTCCCACCCTTACGGTGATGGCAAAAGATTGTAGAAAAGTTGAAGTAAGTTAATCAAGAAGTAGGGAAACTTTGGTCAATTTGGACCTTTTTTATGCTGCACAGGAATTTTTTTTTCCAGCTCTCTAAACAGTTTAATAACTCCAGTCACAAATAATTTGGTTACTGAGCTCGCTTAGATCTTTTAGAATTATCATTCTGACATTACCATATCATTGTGAGGCATTTTGTACTTCGGAAAAGTTTAAGTCAGGGAAATTTTTTCGTGAACTTCACTGCAAATGTGCACTCACTGTGATTTTGGAATGTAAATTCAGGGTCCCCCCCCTCAATGCGATGGTGCACCCCTTAAGTGTGACGGAGTACCCATCAAGAATAAAAGTCCTCAATAAAGAAAGAAATACCCCTTGAAAAAACTGCCTTAAAAATTCCAATGACGCAAAGCTGCTCCATGGACACCCCCCCCCATTCCCCCCCGCCTGTACACCCCTGTTAATTAGAATTTTTTATGTGAGAGTTTATTGTTTTACTATTATAGAGTGTTTTCTGCGAGGTTTCAGAATTTTTTTTAAGTAATAGAAATTATTCTTATTTAAATAGAGGATTATTTCGTCTCCCCCCCTTCCCCCCAAAACCCGACGCGCAAAGTGCTGGGACTTTTTACCCCTTCTTGCTGGAAGGGTAAGAAGTAATTTGCAACAGGTTTCACTTTTTTTTTTTTGGATGTTTGGGTTTGGCCATTTTTTGGCCTAATTTTACTGTACTATAAATATTGATTTCGTGAATGGACTTTCATAAATTTAGCATCACTGAAAGCGGAAGTTCACACACTAAGTCTAAACAACTCTTTGACTTAGTGTATACAAATAACCGCTCCGATTCTTAACGGTTTTTTTCCCTTCTACATATGAACATTGATATAACAAAATGGCTCCCAACCGAGCACTTTCATCTTAATAGTGAAGCTCGCAGAGTAGTGTCTGAGCAAAATACAAACATTATGAAAATGGAAGCGAGGTCAGAAATAGGAGTGTGCCCTCACTGCATAAACCATCATCTTCATAGTTTAAAAAATTATAATTAAAATTACGATATCTGCTGTTCAGTGTTATTACAATGCAATAATGTACTTAATGTAAATACCCTACTGTTTCAGTACATGTATCTTATTGATCATAGATTTTGTACTTTATAACAATAATCACGTTAAATTGTAACGCTTTTTCTAAAATACAGTAAAAAGTTAGTTCTTTAAAAAAGATACGGTAATACATAGTTAAGCAAGGATTTGAAACAATTTGAGGGATGTCAACATATGTCTGAAATAATTGGGTATGATTATAAAAATTTTCTAAACATACATTGTTCCACAACGCGAAATTCCGACTTGCGCGAGGGGTCTTGGAACGCATCCCTCGCGTAAGTTGGGATCCGACTGTAGTTTAAAAGTGTCTTTTGTAACGAGTAATTTGCACAGAAGAATCCAATAATTAATAAGTGTTTTTTTTTTCATTTAGCTGATTAAATTATAAATAATCTGCCATATTTATTTTAATCCTCGAATGCTTGATTTTAGTATTTTGGTTCTTTTAAAATCGGTAGCATTAGCATTCTTGCCTTGTCCATGAAAAGGTGGTAAAATGGTATACTTTTGGTTGCAAGGAGGAGGAAAAAAAAAGAAAAAAACATCCTGATTTGTGACTTTGTAAGGTTGGCAACTCTGGTACATACGCGAGTAAATACGGCAATTTCATTCTAAAAGCAGTTTTTTTAATTTAAATTTCAAAATTTCTCACGGTACACTGATTATTACTAGGCAATTTTTTTTAAATTTAAATGTATGTATATTTTGTTATTTTGCAAAGCCTTCTAAGCCAGTTTTAAAAATTGAATTACCGTTTTTTGTTACTTACTTTAAATTTATTATTTATTTTTTTGTTTAAAAAAAATAAATAATAAATTTGCATAAATTTTGTCTGGTTTACTTTTCTACTCATTTTCATGAAAAAAAATATAATAAATAATACTGAGCATTGTTTTCTTAAGTATGTGCTGAGTTGAGTTGCCGTTTTCCTTCTCTTCATAAGATTTTTAGCCCCACATTGTACTCCACAAAATGATGATAAATCAAAATATACAAGCAAAACCGAAACTAGCGTATCGCAAGCTAGCAAAGAATTCATTTTTGTGCAAAAGGAGAAAACATTGTTCGCGGACAATTCTTACGGGATACATCTGCATCAAAATGCTGACTTGACTTAAACGCAATTTTTTCCCCTTCGTTCCCCCCGCAGGAGAAGAATCATTCTGAAAAGACCTCATTTCCATACGAGTGTCTGACATGCCTGTTACGTCATTGTAAGAAAGCATGCCATTGGACAGAACTTGTTTTTCATGCTTTTGTCGATTCTAGTTTTTGTAGTATTTGTGTGCGATTCTTTTTCTTCTTCAGCTTGCTTTTTTGGGGATTTACAAATCGGCATTATTTTGATGGGTATTATGCCAGATTTTTGAGATGCCATTTCACGCTTCATTTTGCTATCTTTTTTACATTGACTTGCCTCCCAAGAATAATTCTTTTCCATTTTAAATCGTGAATGTATAGCTAAAACGCTTTTATTCAAATGGGTCTGAATCGACTGGGATTCTCAATTCATCCCCCCTCCAAGAATTTTATACATGCTGCAAAAAAATTAGAAGTATGAGGGGGACCAGGGGGCGTGCTCTGGGGGTTGATTGGGAGGAGAGAAGGGACACCTGTTGGGCCGCGCTCGAGCCTGAAGGGGCCCAATAGTTTTAAAACTAGGGGTGAATTATAGGGGTAAACAATAAGTAGGGGGGCCCGGAAAAGTCATTTGTGACGGACCCCAAAATTTCTGTGCAGACCCCTGAGGGGGACTGGAAAGTTATGTCGTTTGTTTAAAACAAATAAATTTTTCAAAGTTTTTATTTTTTCTCAACATTGATTGACCTCGTTATCAACAACCTTTTGCCGTGTGTGCTCAAATTTTAGTCACAGATAGATAGTTATTAATCAGTTTTTTGAGCAAAATGTCGGGAAATAGCCTTTTGGTTATCAGATCAAATTTTTAATTTTTTTTGCCACATATACAACGGAATAAAGGGAAATCAGATATGATGCAATGTCAGGTGAGTATGGTGGGTGAAGCAGCCCAACAAAGCTCATTAATTTTTTAAAGATTTGTCTTGAGCAGTGTGGTTTTGCATTATCATGTTTCAGGATCACTCCTTTTCTGCTCATAATAGTGGAAATATTTTCGCCACAAATTGCAGCTTCTGGTTTCCTTTTCTTCCGATCGCTAAAACAGTTTTTATGAGACAAAATCTTGAAAATTTGCTAGTATCCTAGATGCCAGATAGCTAGTTCCAAAAATACCTGACTGTACAATCAGTGTTGGAAGGGAGGGGGGGATGCACAGCTTGGAAGGTTGAGAGCCCCTGTTCTAGCGCATCTGAACTGGGCGGTCATTCCAAGCTCGTCAGCTTGCGAGATCGAGATTCTCGCTCACGTGATTGGTTGTGACGTAGAAATGTCGCCAAATAGTATTCTAATCTACTCGAACCTAGCCGCAAGCTACGTTCGAGTAGATTAAAATGCTACGTTGCGACATTTCTACTTCACAACCGATCACGTGAGCGAAAATCTTGATCTCGCAAGCTGACGAGCTTGGAATGACCGCCCTGGTTGATCTTCCTAATAATTGTTCCTTCCCCTCAAGCATACTGTACAAAGTCAAAGTATATTTTGTGTTTTACAGAAATGGCATTTTTCTGTTTCCTCTTAGTTAAAATTGCAATTTCAAACAGGGTCGTGATCGGGGAAGAGGGACACTGCCCCGGCAGATCCTTCGACCGGAAGAAGGACAACTTCCGAAGCGGATTAATAATTCATTTTAAATGCTTTTTATAATTATTTCTTAACTTTGAACAGTTGTAGAATACTTTAGGTTGTTCCTTCCGTTGTTTTGCCTTTATATAATAGCACTATCAAAACAATGGGGCAAAAAATAATGTGGCTTAAAGTCGTTCTGGATGACTACCAATAATCACTCGTTGTTTATTTACCTTAATCATGAAGTTTTGGAAGTTCTATCGTAGCCTTAGATCATTGAGCTCAATGGTCTAAGATCGTAGCATTGGGGGGGGGGGGGGGGGTCCAGGTCCTGTAACCTGGGATTTCAATTCGACATTGCTGCTTGAAAAGGTAGGATTTGTCCACTGGCAGGGGGCTGGC
This sequence comes from Uloborus diversus, assembly GCF_026930045.1. Taxonomy (NCBI): domain Eukaryota; kingdom Metazoa; phylum Arthropoda; class Arachnida; order Araneae; family Uloboridae; genus Uloborus; species Uloborus diversus. Next base: position 133,655,753 of record NC_072739.1, on the reverse strand, counting down.
AACACTCCAAACAAAAGCACCGGTAACAGCGCCCCCTCCCCTTCAGTGATGGATGAAAAGCAAAGAATGGACTCTGCCGGCGAATTAGCCCCGCTCCAGATGGCTTTGTCTCTTCACAGATAAGCAGTCGAGAGATAGAGAAATTAATACTCGGCGCTCCGGAATTGTTTAGTGAGGAAATAATCCTCTCTACTCCGCTTTTATTCTTTCTCCTGTTTTGTACACAATTCCCAGTTGCTTGCGGGGCGCTAGAGTCCCGTGCTCACGACTGTGCCTTTCGTGCTTTTTGTGTTTCATAAAGAAAACATTCGTGTAAATAATACAATTAATGTCGTTTTAAACGGTGTTTCCTTGTTTTCCAACATCGTGTTTTTGCGGAGTTTTAAAACTCAGTATTTGGTTTGGAATTGAACTAATATGCTCTTGAAATTGCAATTTGCTGCATTACTTGCTATTGCAATCTCCAGGGCCGGAGAGAGCCAAAGCGGGCCCCTTGTAGGTTATGTCACCGGGCCCCTCCCGTCCCCCAAAAAGAAGAAAAAAAGAAGAAAAAAGAGAAGAGAAAAAAAAAGGAAAGGGGAGGGGAGAAGAAAAGAAAAAAAAAATCAAAACTGCTTACTAGAAAACAATTAACTCTCTTTTAAATGCCACAACAGTAAATACCAAAAGAAAGAGTAAACTTTACTCAATCTTTTCGTTTTCTCTTATTCGGAGGCCCCCCCCCTCCAATTTTTCTTTTGTCCTTTTTTTGCGTTTGTGTCACTCCCCCCCCCAGACACGAGCCCCTAGCTTTCGACTAGGCTGACAGGGCCTCTCGTCGGACCTGGCAATCTCGTGATGAGCTTGAAGATGTTACCTCCGCTTCAAATTTTGTTCAGCTCACGTTTATTATCATAGGCTAGAACCCCGTTATATCACTCCTCGGTATACCGCATATTTGGTGTCTGTCATCATGTCCACCAGTATTTTAAAAAATAAAAAAGCCCCGTTTTCTTTCGTTCGTGAAGTCTTTGTGGTCATGCATACAGCATTTTTACTTTCTTCTATATCTAATATATAGAAGAAAGTATTGGATTCGTGCAAATTTTCGAATTTCGAATTTTGTCGGATTCGAACGTTTGGAGGTGTACTGAGTCCATTTCGACTATTTTTGGAAAATGTCTGTCTGTCTGTGTGTGTGTGTGTATGTATGTGTGTGTGTGTGTGTATGTGTGTCACGTCTGTGTGTGACCAGTTTTTTGTGGCCGCTCTACAGCAAAAACTACCGCATGAAATCGAACGAAATTTGGTACACATATGTGCCGCTATGTGAACTTGTGCCCATTGGTTTTTGGCGCGAATTCCTCCAAGGGGGGTGGAGGAATGGGACGTTTTTTGAGTTGCGCGTGCTTGCTATTCCTCAGGAAGTAACTGGCGGAATCAAACAAAATTTGGTCCATATGTTGCCATTAACAGGAACAGGTGCTGATTCAATTTTGGTGTCAATAACTCAAACGGGGGTTGAGCTATAGAACGTTTTTTGTCGTCAATTGTGGCTGCTGTATCTCAAGAAATAATGAACGGAATGAAAGAAAAATTTATCGGCAAGTAGCCCTTAGTGGGTATAAGAGCTGATTTTATTTTGGTGTCAACAGCTAAAAAGCGCAATCACCCGTTCTTTTTTTCCATTGTGAGTGCCCTATCTCAAGAAGTAATGCTATGTTCTGGTTGAAATTTGGAATATATGTGAATCCATATGTAAACAGGCTTCGGTTCAATTCTGACGCCAATCGCTCCAAGAGGTGTTGATTTTTTTTTTTTTTTTTTGAGCAATCACTATTGCTTATTGTTCTCACTTGACAGTCCTTGATGTTCCGGTTCCTTTTTCAGCTTGGACCAGGCCTGCAGCACCACCGTCCACCGGCGGCGGCGCGGCTGGTCCTGAGCACTGTCCGCCGGAATCCACTTTTGCTGGGCGGTGGCGTTCATGTCCTACACACGCATGCTCATACACAGTCGCCTAAGCGCACACGCCTTTACACACATATACACGCCTACGTGCACACACGTAAGCCTACACACACACAACTATATACACGTAAGTACCCAGGAGGAGGGACATGCTTGGGCGGGGGAGCCATTTCTAGAAACAATAACTCTAACCAGTAGAGTCTTGTCGCAACTCGTGATTGCGAAAAACATAATTTGAATTCAAAGTTTCGGAATTCAAATTAGAGTTAATTTTATTTATTTATTTATTTTTTTTGCGAATAAAAATAGCTTTATTAATGCAACAATAAGAATGATAAATCGTAATAGATTATCGTCTTCGTATTTCTCGTGATTTTAATTGTATGGAAATGATCGGAAATATTATCTCAATGATTTAAAATTTTTAACTGTTGCCATCTTATGTTTGTTAACAAATAAAATATTTGTAATTAATTCAAACAAGGCTTTTAAAATAACTTTCAATTTTCGCTCTTTGATTTGCTTTTGCAATAATTCAGACATTGGGATGGTCGTCAAGTTTTTGCATGTGTAATTTTGTTTTTGTTGGGAATATTGCTTCCTCATCAAGCATGTGGGGAGGGATCAGAATATATATATATATATATATATATATATATATATATATATATATATATATATATATATATATATATATATATATATATATATATATATATATATATATATATATATATATATATATAAGAAAGTTTCGTGATGGCCACAACATACTAGTTTATCTTTGAAATCTACTTCTGCAATCCATTTCAAGCTCTTGATATTCATAGAAGAATATACGTCATCTACTATGAACTTTGATTATATTTAGGCTATAAAGTGCTATTAGTTTGTGTGTTATTGATGGTTTACGGGCAGGGGGCGTATACAAGGGGAGGGCCACGGGGGAAAATGCCCCCCCCCCCCCTAAATAGCCGACCTTATTATCCTTTCATCATTATTGTATGTGATCATGGTTTAATGATTGCATACAAGATGGATGAATGTAGAATATCATGCAAATATATCATTACACCTTGTGTTCAAATACTGCGTGAATACTGTGTTTGCCGTAATTAGTTTGTTTCTTAGATGAATATTTGAAATATTGCTGCCTTTCATTGCTTCTGAAATTAATAAAGTTAAAGCCCTACTAGGTGCCGTAATCCTGTTCGATTTCGTGCTTTTTTTTTGGAACCCAAAACAGGGTCAGAAAGTTTTTGCACCCAAAACTATATTCTTCAGCATCCCCCCCTTTAAAAATTTTGGGCTATATCCGTCCCTGCAGGGGCATAAACGTAAAAAAATACATAATAAAAATTTAAATTATCAATTATTATTGAATGGCAATTCAGTAAAAATGTTCTGAATTCAATTACGCGAGACATGACAGTTAAATTTGAATGGAGTTTTAGTTCCGGGTACATTAGTTTGGCACTGTATTGTATCACTCGTTAGCTTCCAGGTGGTAAAAAGTAAGGTTCATATATCTGGGTTAGATGGGATCGTAGATGGGGCAATATTTTCCCCATGCCCCGCAGTATAACGGGGTTCTTCTCTACTTGTGTAGCTTGCGACAAGATAAAATTGTTTTATAAAATTCTTTAAAAAAAAAATCTTTGCATGGAATGAATCCCCCCCCCCTAAGCTGTATCGTGATGGATGAGAAGAGATAAATAGGTTCATCCACTTTTTCTCCCTGCTGCTGATACTGATTGGCGATTGAAAGTTGTTTTTCGGGCATTGACAGTGCGCTGGCACAGAAACTACTTTTACAGAATTTTTAAAACTGGATTGCCATGTCGGTGGCAAAACCCACTTGTAAAATTAAAAGAATTTAGCGGGAATATTGGTGGTTAAAATTTATTTTAAATGATTTTTTCGCATAATTGAATTAGTTACCATTGTTAAGCTGCTTCCATGCAATCTAATTGTCCTTGGGGCTTACAAACTGATTGACCTTGTTGACTTCTTACTCTTTACATGTAATATTTTTTACAATTTTTCAGTTTCATATTTGTACATTTTACCTTTTCATTTTTTACTTGTTACATTTTATATTTTTTCATAGTCTATCTTTTTATATTTTATCTATTTGCATACATTTTACTCCCTCTTCCTGTGTTTGTGCTGAGTGCTCTATCTATGCACACTCTAGTCATTGAACTCGATGTTCAAAAGCTGCTGCTAAAAATTTAAAAAAAAAAAAAAAAAAAAAAAAACCCTTGTTGTGCCTTACTGAACAATAACGGAATGCTCTACTTAATTTTTATGGAAAGTAAGGCAGTGTTGTAGTTAACTGCGGAATTTTTTGTTCGTAACAGCGTATCTGGAAAATACGCTTTTTATACTATATTTTAATGAGATAATTTTCAAGCATGTTCATCTCAAACAATTTACTCACATTAAAATTTTCTTGTTTAGTTAATTTTTTTTTTTTTTTTTGAGGTTTATTGAGTTTTTTTCGTATTTCTACATGAATTTTTTACTTATGTTTTATATTACGCTTTATATGTATCACTTCTCTTTTGATTTTATTGCTTTTTTGTTACCTTTTTTCCTGTTTCGTTTTTCAATTTTTTTTTCATAGAATTTATTTCTTTTCTGTTTTTCTTCCATAAACGTACTGTTCATTCACTGGGGAGTGATTTCTGCCCCTGCTCTCCTATAAACGAATTTAATGGTCACCATATCAAGTAAAAACAAGCTACATTTGTTTCTGAAAACAACTTCATATTTATTGTGGTGAAAGGATTTCGAAATTGCTATCTTTATTTTAGAAAAATGTGCTTTCTCCTTGAAAATGTATTCCTAATCCATCCCTTTCTTGACGCAAATTTCGGAGTCTATTCCATAATAACTCCGTTATCTTCCTCAGACCACTTTATCTGAGGAAATAGAAAAGTGCTCTGGAGCACGGCTAATTCGACAAGAAGGAGCGAAGCGGATCATTCCATTCTTCGCCCCTAATCCATCATGTCGTGTCTTTGTAGGGGGGAAGGCATGTGAAGCCCATTGTTTTTGCAATGATTGAGATCCCCTCCGGATTGGACAAGTCTATTCTTCCGCGAGGAACTAGTAGAGTGTGCAACATTAGACTTAATGGAGAAGGATGGTTAGTGGTAGAATAGCTGGCTGTGATTGGCCCACGGAAATGAATAGCGAGGAATATTTCCTTGCCGTAGTGCCTAAGCCGAGGCTGATAAATCTCAAGGAATGAATACTTTCTCCGACAATTTCGGGGCATTTAATAACATTTACTTAAGTGCACACTACTATAAAATCATACACATTTACAACACACCCTCTAAAAGATTTCCAGCCTTTTAGGGTAACTTAGTATGACTTATTTTAGTTGTATATTTTCATTTCAAAGACAGGGGTCGAAGTATTCTTATATATCCTATATTTTTGAAAAATGTCGTATATTTCCTATATTCCCATTTTTTACCCAATATATCTTTTAAAAGGAACAGTAAATAAACTTTCTGACATCGGATTTTTGCTGAAAGTACGTGCCCAAACTAATTTCAAATTCTAAAACTCGGGAAGATTTCGATAGTTGGGAATCTGGCGATCATTCTTAATTGGCGTCAGTTTTTGGCTCCAGCACCTGTACAAGAGGTATTTTTCATTGCAAATCTAAACAAAGAGAAAGGAAACATCTATTCACATAGGGTTATTATAAATCAGCAGGGTTTTCAAAATAAAATTATTTACGCCAAAAATAAGACAACTGCGCCAGATTCCCATTTATCGAAATATCCCCAAAAACTCAACTGAGTAAATCCTACGACAGGCATCTTCTCTCTTTGGCTACAGCAATGTGACGTCACTCTATAGTGGGTGGAGTTTCGAGAACTAAATCTGTAGTTGGTTTTAGAATTTTGCGTTTGGGGGGGGGGGGGCAACCAGCCGTTTGTTTTGTTTTCCATCATGGTTTTCGTTGATATATTTTGTGTTCAGTGTATTTTCTAAACGGAATGTTTTAATATTCTTTTTGAAATTTTTCTTTTTGTGGAATTTTGGGATCGTGGAATGTTAGTTCCTTATGATGTTAAAACGTAGTTTGTTGTAATAAGTGGAATTATAATTGCGAAATTGCATCGCTTAACAAAATTTCGTGTGGAGGGGTTGAACCAGGAGGACATTAATTGTACAAATTTTGGTGCAAGGTGCACTAAAGGAAAAGATGATTTTACCGCTTTTTGCCATTTTTGCAACTGTTCAGTGCTTATATGCAATAGTGGATTTTCGCAATTGAGGCTGCATACTAAAACATTCAAGCATAAAGAAAATTCTGAAAAACGTCAGAAGGATCCTTCCCAGGCTCTGTTTGTTCTTAATACAAGTGGTAAAGGGTTCAGTTTAGATATAAAACCAAAGAACAGTGAAATTAGTACTTGGGGCATGAGTGAGAAAGAAAAAATAAAAATTATCTTTGTTCAAATTTTGTTTAGTTATTTACTGTAAAGTACACTTTTTTCAAAAATTATTCTTTCAACTACAAGAAATTCATTTCAGATGTAAGTTATAATTTTGTTTAGGGTTTTTTTTTTAAACAAAATCATGGATTAGAATAAATAAATAATATATGATCTGTATTATTTTATTTTCATAGCAAAATTATTCATATAATGTGTCCTATATTTGTCCTGTATTTTTTGTGGAAATGTCCTATATGTGACAAGTCGGTCACTTCTACCCCTGCAAAGAGAACAAGAAAGCTCGATGTTGCTCTCTGATGGCAAGCGTTCTTTTTAATTTGTAAAATAAATTAACAGCACCCTACGTAGCTCATTTTGTTATCCAATAATAATGAAATGAAATTGCTGTCTTACCACTGATGGGAAGGCTAAAATCCGGTTTACAGGCGCAAATGAACCTCTATTAGTTTTTAGGGATGCCAGCTTTTGCAGATGTGTGTAAATTAAGCAGAGGCACATTGAAATGGATGAAGCAAACGCATACACCCCCCCCCCACTCATCCAGATAGACTCGTTTTAACTGGAAGTTTGCCGATTCCATGGTAACCGTGAGCAGACAGTACTGTTCAAATCTCTTGAATAATAATTTGAAGTTGTCAGAATTTCTCGTCCCACATTGATTTTCCATTTCTTTGTTACATTTTAATAAAATAAATTGTTTTCAGCAACATCTAATAAGTCAACTTGATGAATATGTACCTGTGTAGCTGCTTCCTTGGGTAGGGAAGCACTGCCAGGTGTTTTAGTGTTATGGCGTTCTATTTCAGGGGGTCTCGGGGAGGGCCGGTGGGAGTGGGAAAGAAACGTTCTGGCTTGAAGCGCTTGATTAGCGATTCTAGCCAAACTTTGAAATTACGTTGTGCGCTTAGTATTTAACAAAGATTTATATTGCAGATACTGATTTTGTTCAGAATTTTAATCTCTACAAGTAATTTGCCTATATGTATGGCCATTGGAAGCGTTATTTTTGAGATATTGTTGTGCTAATGAAAAAACAGGTGTTTTTTTTGTCACTAATTTGGTCGTAACGGCTAAAGCTCACTTAGTGGAAGAGGGGAAACTTAGTATGGTCATTCTAGACCCATACGGCATAGATTAAAGCAATTTGCAGCTTTCCACCAATTACTTCCGTATTCGACCTTTTTTCACTCCCTAACCACTGGCCTATTATGAGAAGTAGTTAATTTTTTTTTCCAATTAAAACACGTACGAATCTGTGATCAACTCTTATTTTTTTTTTAATTTTATAAAAATCAATTTTCTAAAATCTAAGCATAAAACGTCGCCTGTTTAGTAAAATCGAAAATTAATTTTTAATCTTATTAAAAACGACTTAACTTTTTGCAAGCGATGCAAATTTTTTCCTTTCCAAATATTCCCCTGTACGAAAACGTTCGAATTTGATGGCCGTCTTCCAACTCAACTCGGTGACGTAGAGAGAGAAGAGGTGCGTGGAGGCTGAGCTCTTTTGAAGTGAAAGGTGTTTCATTTTGGGCGGGAAAAAGGTATTGTTGGAAATTTCCAGCATGAAGCGCTAAGTACTCATTATTTTAGTTAAGCCCATAAATTATTCTCCGTGAAAGGGGATGGCAATGGGGTGTTTGGAACCCCCTCGGAACGTTAATTGTTCGAGTTTTACGACAATGTTTATGGAGCGAGGTGTTTTCCTTTTTAATGAAATGTCGTTTGTTGAGCGTGGTAGGAATTCTGGAGTTTTAATTTTCCATCTTTAATGCAATTAATAAGCGCAAATGGTGATTAAGCTGATCGGAAATTCTTGATTATTTTTTCGCTATGCAGGGAATAGTAATCAATTCGGCTATCAATACAGTAGCCTTTCGTTACATCGTGCTTCGTTATATCGCTCATTTGGATATGTTTTTTTCCCTGTTGTCTACCTAAAAATTATTTAAAATAAAAAGTGGCTTGACATGTGACATCACATGGGGGGAAAAAAGTTGATACAGGGTTCGTACGCCCTTGAAAAACCTTGAAAAGTGCTTGAAAAAAAAAGTTCATTTTCAAGTGCTTGAAAACCTTGAAAAAGTTTTAAAACCTTGAAAAAGTTTCTTAGTGCTTAAATTCTCCCAAAAACCAACGAATTGTGCTTAGAAGTTTTAAAAAAGTATTTCACCAATGCAATTTTCTGAACATGTGTTCAGTATGCAACATCGCGAAAAATTGCTTCCGTGTTTGGGATTTCAATCCTTTTGTATCTTGTAAATATTTTGATGTTTTTTACAACCGAAAGATATTTTGACATATGGTACCTTAGATTAGTTTATTTTTTGTTTAATTTCATTAATTAACAAAGAAATTAATTTGGAAACCATGACAACATTGACCTTACTCGGGTTTCGCGGAAAATTGCTCTTGTGTTTGAAATTTCAATCTTTTTGCATCCTGCAAATATTTAAATATTTTGGCTAATCAAATGTTATTTTCGCATATGCTACCTTAGATTAGTATATTTTTTGTTTAATTTTAATAAAAAACAAATAAATTTATTTCATGGGAAACATGCCACGTCGAACGAGCTCAGACTTAGCGAAAAATTGCTTCTCGTGTTTGAAATTTCAATCTTTTTGCATCTTGCAAATATTTAAATATATTCACTAATCGGATGTTATTTTCATATTTGCTACCGTAGATTAGCATATTTTATGTTTAATTTCAGTAAAATATAAGTTTATTTTATGGGAAACATGACAACATTAAACTTAATTCGCGAAAATTTGCTTCCCTTGTTTGAGATTTCAATCCTTTTGCATTTTGTAAATATTTTTATATTTTTGGCAATTAGTAGTTATTTTGACACTGCTAAATCAGATTAGCTTATTTTATTTTTTATTTTAATAACTAAAGAGTTAAAGAATTTATTACCTTGGTCTTGTTTAATTATTTGCTAATTTATTTTTGCAATTTTGAATGATTATCTTTACCTAATTTTTGGTCATAGCAGATTTTTTTAAAAAAAATTTAAATTTCAGCAGTTGAGCACCTAACAAATTAACTTAAAGTTTGTATTTTAAATATAAAGTTGATTTATATAATTTTATTTATAAGTACATCATTTTTTTTATGTCTGCTAAAATAAATAAGGTGTATAACAGGGGTGGTTGTGTTGTGATTATTTTGAAATCCAGTAGTGTTCGTTTTTATGCTTTTACCTCCCTATATCTCCAGTTTTCCCCTTTTCCTCAAATGTTCAAAATTACTACTTTATTAAGGTTGTGGGTACTTGGAGCTTACCGAAAGAGGCTTTAATCAGCAAAGGGGTAGATAGCTTAAGGAGGGTCATTCATCTTCATTTGGATCTAATAAATTGACCAGTACAAGCCTAGCTAGGCCCAGTGCCTGTTGCTGGTTATCAACAGCCACTGGGCATGGTATTTCTATGCAAAATATTTTGACTTAATAAACTATTTTATGAATTGTATGCATATCAAAAGTTGTTGTTGTACATATGTATATTCAAGTAATAGGGGGTCTTAGTTTTAAAAATTATTCCCCCCCCCGCGCCCCATTTTGCTCTTTGAAACTTTCAGGTAATTTTTTATGAACTCACAAATCACCTGAATATTATTGAATATTGCCTTTCTAAATTTAAATTCTAATTTCAACAATAACCCATTTTTTCCTAAAATAAAACTACTTTTGTTATAATATATGTCAACTTCTTGTGAATCTTTTCAATTTCAAAATATGGCTCTATAAATCTGAACTTGCACATTTATTGTCTATTGCAAGTTAATCAATGAAAGCTGAATAGGCTCAAGTTTGCATTCAGAGTATTTATCACTGCTTAAGCTGCTTTTGTATATTTTGAGGTGTTGAGACTGGACTGTGGACTTTCATAAACTTTTCTTACTTCCTAATTTTTAAATTTACTTGAGGACAGTTGAAATGCCTTATTGTCTGAACAGCTAATAAATACATACGAATAATTGATTTGCATACTTATAAATGATTTGCAAACCTAATATTTTTAGAACTTAATAGTGCAAACTGAAATAACTTTCTGGGTAGTGTTTTTGTCCTAACCGCCCTTATATTGTAATAAACCACTGTATAGATATTGGAGATAAATGTTGAAACCTGGGGGGGGGGGGGGGGGGGAGTGACTTCAAAACTCCTCTCTGGCAATGCCATTGAACTTGGGTATTTTAGTTTCTTCCCATAAAAGTTAAAAGCACTTATGAAAGGTTTTTTTTTTTAAGTATTAATTTGCTGATTCTAGAAAATATACAAACCTCTGACTGCTGCAACCTTTGAAAAACCTCAAAATTAAACCTCTTGGTATCTGCTTCTCTTTATGACCAAACTTTTCAAACATTTTCAGAAAAACTTCCAACGCAGTAGATCTTTCATCAAAGCGTCTCTCGTTGTAGAAAAAGCAATTTTGCTTTCCTATACTTTTTTGTATTATTGCCTTATTTCTATGTGTTTGTAGTAAATGAAATCTGCATACAATATTTTTAGTACAAATTTATGATATTGCCTTGAAAACAAAATTTTTTACCTTGAAAAGTATTTGAAAAGTGCTTGAATTTTTTTCTGCCTAAAGGGTATGAACCCTGTGATAGGAAAATCCCGCTGCAACGAACTTCAATCGACTGCAAATTTTGTTCGTTCTTATAGGAATTTCACTGTAATAGAATTCAAGCAATAAAATGGAAATTAAATCGGGACTGAAAATGTATTTCGTTGTATTGGTATTCGTTGTAACGGGATTTCACTGTATATTTCTTAGAAAAAGTACTTTTCTTATCAATGGACGATACTAGTAACTGGTGTATTTTCCACAACTTTCGACTCGTATTCCACCATAAAACAATAATAATACAGTAAAACCTGTAAAGTTGACCACCTTTGTAAGTTGACCACTTGTCTAAGTTGACCGCTCATGTCAGGAACGGAATTAGTCCTATCTTATACAATGAAAGAAAACCTCTGTAACTTGACCACCTCTCTATCTTGACCACCTGTCTATCTTGACCACTAATATACAGCAGCTTTGGTTTGGAGTATTGTAAAAAACCCTTTGTAAGTTGACCACTAGGCAAAAGCATTAGATTGTACTACAGGTTTCATCAGTTATGCCTCAAATAAATAACCAGACATTTTAGAAAATCCCATGAATATTTATGTTTCCATCGAAAAACATTGGGCTGATGTTATGTCCCAGAAAATGCGCCAAACTTCAATAAGGAGTTATTTTGTTGAAAAGTAGATTGCCATGGTTACAAATGTTCAAGAAAAAATCAAATGAAGAATTTGAGTAACTTTTGACTTATGAATTTTTAGGAATTGTTAATATCAAGTTGTTTTCCATTAGTAATGAGGCTTTTTTTTTGATCGATTCACAGAAATTTTAAATTTGTATGATACTTTACACGTCATTCTGGTAAATAATCTCTAAAAATATTTAAACAACATTTTTTCTTATTGTTTTAAAGCAATGTTAAACAATGAAAGTGAGTTTAAAGTATTCCAATTAGTTAAAAATGAATGCATGGGACAAGAAATGACAAAAAAAAAAAAAAAAAGTTTTCATTACTACCCTCTATAAGTTGACCACCTGTCTAAGTTGACCACCAAAGTGCTGCACCGCAAGTGGTCAACTTACACAGGTTTTACTGTATTTATTTTTTTAGTTAAGAAGAAAAAATGGTAAATTATTTTGTTTTCATTGACAAAATCGCCGAGAGGGGCTGTCCCCAAAAAAGTCCCTCTTTGAGAGGGAGGGGTTCGTGAAATTGTGTGAAGGGGGGAGCGGTAACAAGAAGTGTGACATCACGCAATTCGTTATAACAATGCGGTAATGAAAAATAGCATGACATGTGACAAATGGAACAGGGGTTTGGCAAGCGTGACACTTTGTGACACATACAGCCAGCCCTCTATGATAGAGGGTTTGGGGGTTTCAAAGTTTTTGAAAAATAGCTTGATATTTTTAAACACCCCCGAATGTGATAATAAACTACTATTTTTATAGAGGCACATGTCCTTGATTTTTTACGTTTCTTGAATCGTTACTTTTTATGGCGACTAGGGTTATATCGCGTTTTCGGATAAATCGAGTTTTTATCGACACATGCTCGGTTATATCGACACATGCGATACAGCGAGACATTACTGTATAAAGGTTTTTAAATCGGATTTAAACAAATGGTTTTCGTCATATGCTAGAAGCCCGCTATAAGATGTGGGAGTTGTCGAAGAATGCGAAGTCCCGACACTTGGTAAACATGAATCAAGTTTTTGTTGTGAAAACTCTTGAAAGCTTAGGGTCTGGTGGGGTAAAGTGGTCATAAAATCGTAGGTTTCCAACTTAGGTGGATAATAAATGCAACAAATTCTTTAAACACTTCAACTTTTTTTGTTGTTATTTTACATTGCATTATTAAAGAACACGGTACATTGAATTTTAGGAAGAAAAGTATTGATTTTTAGTAGTTTTATAGAACTTTCTTTTTCCTATGTTTTTATGACCACTTTACCCCATGGGGTGGGGGAAAGTGGTCATAGCATGGGGTAAAGTGGTCATAGTTAAAAATAGATGCAAAACCATTATAAAGAACCCTAATACTTGTATATTTCAGTTGTTTTTATAGTTACAAGTATATTCACGAGTACATGTGTGTATACACGAATATATACGTGTCGTGTTATACACGAGTAAACACATTCCTATATGAGTAGATACATGTATACATCGGATACATGCATGCACGTGCCTACTCAAGTATATACGTGTATATACGAGTATATAAGCATGTATACGTGATTACCTACAGGAGTGTATACGTGTCTACATGAGTACATACGTGTCACATGTATATACGTGTTACGTATATGTACGTGTCATGTGTATATACGAGTATATACGCGTATAAACGAACATCATATGCGCGTATGCACTTGTATCTCGAGAAAATACGTGCATACTTGAGTATATATGTGTATAGTAGACGTATATACGCATATATAAGTGTACATACGTACATATACGAGTATACACGAGTTAATTCGTGGATACATCCAGTGCGTCTTTGTACGTGTCTACTTACGTATATATAATATGGAAGCACGAGTACATACGCACGTATACGTGTAAACACGATTATATACCTGTATAGACGAATAGACGTACATTTACGTGTATACACCAGTACATGTATGTATACACGAGAATATACGCTTATATACATGTTGGCCTACAGAGTGAATCTAAGCTCTTGGGCAAAATCAAAGGGGTGTGAGAGGGGAGGATAAGAAGCAAAGAATCATTAGGACGTTATAATCACTGACGCGCTACATGTACCCGAAGCCATAAACTGATGGATGCAAAGCAGGGCACAAATTTGTTGCACAAAGATGATTTCACCTAACATTTTAGTTTTTAAGAAATATTTAGAGCAGTTGTTGAAAGTTACGGTCTGTAGTAACTCTAATACACGTATCGCAACAAAGGCGCAGCGGCTGATGAAAGTTTTTCAAAAGTCTCGTTATTGCAACAGAGAGGGATCTGTGAATGCGACGCTTGTATTACAGCCGAAGGCCGCAAATTTCATCAATCGCTTTAAAACTTTCTTAAGTAATAAAATGTTGTGTAAAATTGTATTTGTGTTATATATATATATATATATATATATATATATATATATATATATATATATATATATATATATATATATATATATATATATATATATATTTGTGACTTTTTTTGCATCCATCAATTTCTCACTTTGCGTGCATGTAGCGCGTCAGCGTTGTGTTTGTGACCGTATTTCCTTATTGATTCTTGCTTTTTATTCTCTCCTCTAACACCTTTTAATAATTTGATCAAGAATATAAACTCACCCTGTATATCTTTATATCACATGCTTGTATGTATGTGTCTACTCGAGTACGTATGCGTATATGCGTGTCTACCTGAGTATATAAGTGTTCTTATATATACGAGTATAAGCGAGCATATACGTGTATAATAGAATGTATAGCTGTGTGGATTAAAAATACTTACAGATACCCAAATACGTATTTATTGGCGCATTTATGTGAATACGTCTATGTACATGTCTACACGAGTATATATGCGTATATATACGCATATACTCGTATATTTAACCCCGTTTACTGTAAAAAAATACATATTAAGTAAAATTAATATGTATCTTCCTTATACCTAAAGATTAAGTGACATTAGAAGAACAATATTCGTTAAGCCTAATATTATGACCACTTTACCCCATTTTACTTAAATTGTTCTAAAAAATTATCTAAAATAGATTCAGCTAACTGCTAATGAGTAAGAGTTCTTGAGACATGTAGGAAGCATCCTGTATAGTCAATCTGTTCCAAATTCTAACAAACAAAATTTCCCAAGAATGTTAAAATAGGTGTTTAGATTTTAAAATTTTTCATATTCACGCAAAATATTTTTTTTTACCGAATTAAATTTTGCCAGTTGTAAAATTTCGTATTCAAAATGCAGTTTCTAACTGCCTTACTCTAAAGTAAAATTTTTACATTCATTCGAACATTTATTTCCAAGATATATCCATTTATTTGACGTATGACCACTTTACCCCATTGACCACTTTCCCCCACCAGACCCTATTTATTGTGACAAAAACTTAACAATAATAACAAATACAATCAAGGTTCGAAAATATCATATTTTCGAAAATATCCGATATTTTGATATATATCGGATATTTTGATATCTATCCGATATTTTCAATCAGCACAAACTAAAGTCTTCGAAATAGTGAATACATCCTCAGATCACTCTTTATTTTCTTAAACTGTTGTTACAACCTGTGGACTTAAAATTAAGGTTTCTTTCATTATTTATATCAAATATTTCATACAACATTTTTATCGATTTAAATGGTGTTAATTTAGCATTAGCTGATTTACTCATTTTTCTTCTGTTAACTACTTTTACAGTTATATAATTCAGAAGTAAAAAATCTGCATTAGTCGGTGCACAGTCGTAAGACATTTTCTTTTTTTTCTGACTAATGTTTAATATTTAATTGGGCACTTTTAATATGACTTAAAACTGTTACATTACTAATAATTGTATGAATATAAAATTAGAGAGGAATATTATATTTCTTTGCTACATTGATGTATTAATGCGTCATAAAAATATAGTACATAACTTTTAGTTATTTTCTCTACTAATAATAAATCTGAAAGTCTCTGTCTGGATGTCTGGATCTCTGTGACGCGCATAGCGCCTAGACCGTTCGGCCGATTTTCATGAAATTTGGCAAAGTTATTTTGTAGCATGGGGGTGTGCACCTAGAAGTAAGTTTTCGAAAATTCGATGTGGTTTTTTTTTCTATTCCAATTTTAAGAACAAAAATATCATAAGAAGGACGAGTAAATTACGAAATTATCATAACGTGGAACCGTAACATGGACACAAGCCAATTGGCGAGATACGAAATTATCATAGCGTGGAACCGTAATATAGGTACAAGCCAATTGGCGAGAAAAATCACTATACATTATTTGTAAATGTACAGGCGAACCAAAAGACCTTTTAATTTTTCTATTACGGGTAAAGCTGTGCGGGTACCACTAGTTACAAATAATTGTATGAATATAAAATAAAAAAGGAATATAATATTACTTTGTTACATTGATGATATATTAATACATTATAAAAATATAGTACATAACGTTTAGTTATTTTTAATAATACATGAACAATGATACTATGGCCAATACAATTTTTACATTGAAAACACCGTAGTTGAAAAAAATAATTATCGAATATATAAAAATATCATGATACATATTTTCAAAATAAATATCTGATATATATATATATATCACCAGGGGTCTGGCCAGAGCAAATTTGGGTCCTTTAACGGACCCTTCACAAAAATCCGATCAACCAAAACGGACCTTTCACAAAAATCCAATCAACCAAAACGGACCTTTTCACAAAATCCCGATTAACCAAAACGGACCCTTCACAAAATTCTGATAAACAAAAACGGATCTTTCACAAATTGTTTATTGAAAGAGCAAATCTCAGATTAAAATAATACAGCATTCAGCATATTTCCTGTATAAAAACGATAATGGTTGGAACCTTTTTTAAAGTTAAATTAGAGGAATCAACTTATACACAATCAGCTAATTTCGCAAAAGAAAAAATCGGCACTCCTTTGATGCTCCTACAAGCCATAAATAATTACTACGGCCAAATAAATATAATGCCTGTTGTTGGTTTCTTTGAAAGAAATTAACAGCTGAAAGTCAGTTTGGTTTATAATTTTGCTTGTTTGTTTTATGCAGCGGTGTTGTTGTAAACTTCTTTGAAAAAGCGTCAACATTCTCTGAATAGGCGTAGTAAGCACTTTTCTCCGGACTCATGATTTAATAATCAATAATATACAGCGAAATGAACTTAGAACTGCAAAGGGTAGTAGGGGGGAGGGATGTGATCGCTTCAGATAGGGTTACCAAATTCAAACTAATCACCACTTAGCGTCAGCGTCTAGCGGTGCGATGTTTAATTGTTTATCGCCATTAGCGTCTGGCGGTGCGATGTTAAACTGTTATTTTGGGAGAAAGTTATATGGGTTTGATTTTTCGATGCTAAAAAGGATAATTAACTTAAAATAAACTCTTTTATTTACCTTTTTTTTTTTCTATAGATGCCTACATTTTGAAAAACGAAATCTTTTTACATCCGATATGAGAATCATATTTCATTCTTTTTTCAAGCTAACTTCACTTTATTAGGATGCAAATAAATGAAAAGGGTTCATTATTTTTGTAACAAAGCTTATTTCAGGTTTTAAAGCGGAATTCCATTTTCTTTTATGAGTCAATAATTAAAATGCTGAATCGATCGTTTATTTTTTATTTTATTTATTTATTATTATTATTTTTACTTCAACTGTGTCCAGATATTAATGATATGTTTATTTTAGGGCTCTAAAATGCAATTCTAAAATAATTTTATCCAAAATATTTATTTTACAAGCCGTTTTTATACTTTTGATGCCTTCACTTTGAGGATTGCAATCTCTTTGCATCCGCTATGGGAATCTGATTTTTCGCATTTTCGATGTTTAGTACGCTTAGTTAAGAAGTAAACAAATAAATTTTTTTTTTATTTTTGTAAAATCACGGAATTTATCAGTTTTAAATGAAACTCTGTGCTCTTAAACAGTGTCTTGGGTTAAAAATTTAAATGCTGAACCCCTGACTGATTTTTTTTTCTTACAGTTGTTTTAAATACTATACAAATAACATTTCTAGTATAATTTAACATGATGTAGAATGGTAGATAAATATTGATACTTGAGGGGTGCCTATCTCCCCAGTGAGCGATACCTCTCTCCCCCCCCCCAAATACTAGAAAAGTACTAAAGAATGATATTCTCAACAGAAAAGAGGGAAAACACTCAACTTTAAGTGTCAATGATGCAATTTCCACCACCTCAAGAGTCTAAACTTCCGTTTTTGCAAAAAAAAAAAAAAAAAAAAAAAAAATTTTTTGCAAAAATATTTGATTTTTCACAAAAAACGGACCCTGTGAAAAATCCTGGACAGACCCCTGATCACGATATATATCGACTGATATATCGGAGAACGCTGAATACAAGTAAAATATGTGAGAAAAGGTACATTATATATTGTCCAAATAAGGGATACACACTACATCTAGAAAGAGCGCTGATCACGTGCAGCGCCATCTGGTCTCATGCAGACATTTTTATTACCTGATAAATTTCATTCCCAACAGTTATATTTTTTTTCTTTTGTTTTTTAAGGCTGCGGAAATTAAAGTCGAACGGAGAACACATGAACAGAGAGGAGCAACTGTATTTGAACATCTAACGAGATAAATGAATTACGGCTGGGGTTTCAAACTTTTCCGATTCGCGGCACTTTTTGAAGAATTTTATCACAGCACCTAAATCTGTCTCTACAATGTATTGATACCATGATCCCTTTACGTGTTACTTTTGTGATGGGAGTCACGTGGGTTACGCTTCACGGCATCCATCGTCTCCTGCGGCACCCACTTTGGGCACCTCTGAGTTAATAGGATATGAGTAAACTTTCTCTTTAATATGACTCGGGTATCGCGAGATTCCAGGGTAACATAAATAACTCAATACCGTTGACATTTAAAATCTCATAAGTCAGAAATATCCCGTGAATATGAACAATGAAAAGAAAACTGAATTTGTTTTGAAATGTATTTATTGTGTAACGTATGAAAATCATTGTACAAATAACTTTTGTTGAGCATTGAATTGTTATTGACATTTTTCGCCGTTTAGTGTGTTTTGTTATTTAACATTTCATGTTAATTGTTTATGTGATTAATAGTTGTTATGAAAATTATCTTTATTAATTTTCTTTCTCTTTCCATTCTAGGTAAGAAAATTGTAGTTTTTCAATTATTCAGGTAAATTTCTTATTCTATTGTTTTCAATGCCAAAGTTCATTGCTAGAACCCGAATTTTATCCCGATAAAATCACCAAATATACTTACCCAAAATATGCACTAAAAAGTCTTAACAAAATATGCACTAAAATTGTTTCATTCACGAAATGAAAGTTTTCACATTTGAATAAAACACGAACTGCCTTTCTGTTCTTGCATTGTTTTATGCTTTTGATGATACACTGTAGTCTTGAATATCCGTGTGCGGATTATCTGGTTTGCGAATGGGGTCGTTTCCAAAATTTTAAAAGTATTTTTTTTTTTCGGAAATAGCATGCTTAAAAACTTAAGAATCTGACCATTTTAAAAATAATTTCTTTCTTTAATATTTTAAAATTACTTAAATCGGTGCTTTTTCATCGTTTAACGCTTTTGCCGATGACATCACAAGTGATGAAATGCCATTCAGTGTTGCCGTTCACGGTCCAAAATATTTAATTCTCATCTTTACTCACGTGTATTGGCAACGATATGGTTAGTAGCAAGCGTAGAGCGCAATTGTAATTCGCTGCTCAATCATCATAACGTGGAAACGTAGTAGAGAGTTGCGGCAAAGTGCATCATTTGGGACGTCATAAAGACCACGCCTTATTTGAAAAATCGGACATTTAAAAGAATTAAAAAAAAAATTAATTTGAATTCTGAAATTTTGAATTCAAATTATGTTTTTCGCAATCACGAACTGAGACAGGACCCTGCTCATTGGAGTTATTGTTTCTAGAAACGGCTCCTGTCCCCCCCCCCAAGCCTGCCTCTCCTCCTGGGCAGTTACGTGTGCATAGTTGTGTGTGTGCGTAGACCTGTGTGTATGCACGTTGGCGTATGTGAGGGTATGCGTGTGAAGTCGTGTGTGAACGTGCGTGTGTGTAGGACATGGACGCCTCCGACCAGGAGAAGCGGGTAGCTCAAAACTGGAGCAGCCGCGCCGCGCCGCCACCAGAGGACGGTGGGCGGTGGTGCTGCTAAGGCTTCTGGTCCAAGTTGAAAAAGGCACGGACACCAAAAACGGTCAAATGAGAACAATAAACAATCGTGATTGCTCAAAAAAAAAAAAAAAAAACTGTTCGGAAAGTTTTCTGGGTCCATGTTATTTTCTTTTTGCTCATTCTATCCATTTCAATGACTAAAAGTAGTACTTTTGACTGAATTAATCCACCCCATTATCCGTGCACAGCCAAAAATTTAAATTAAAAAAATTTAAATTAATTAAAGCTTAAAATTATGCCAAATTTTATTACGTAGTTCATTATTAGTCCTAATGTATTACTTTTTGTATTCGTGTAGAGTATCGTAATTAAACCCAAAGTATTTTATCTACCACCGTGTACTGTACTTATAGCCTCTAAATACATATTTTTTTTTTGCGTGCTTTGTCATGTTCGGACTATCCGTATTTTTCGATCATCCGTGTACACCCGTGCATTAATTAACACGGATAATTGGGTAACATGCACAAAATATAGTATACGCTTGCGCATTAATAGTGTGCACCAAAAAAAAGAAAAAATCGCCTCAGAAGAAGCAAAAATATGCACATACATTTGCATATAATCCGGGCTTCTACTCATATTTTTCTTTGTCTTGTAATAGTAGTAGTGTTGATTATATTATGAATCGGGATAAACTATTCAAAAACCTCAAGAGACAGTCGATAATTTAAGAAGTTAATGATTGTACGTTCCTTCCTTCTCATTTGAAGTGTTTTTACTATTTCATTTCAATTCAATATTTAACAGAAATTGAATTTAATTTCTTAAATTTACTTTTCAATTCGGGATTCTGCATAGTTTTAAACTTTCAGAGTCTCTATTTCTGAGATGTATATATGGTTTAGGCTTCGGGGGTCGCCCACATTTTATGTCACACTTTTCGAAGATTTGCAGTTGTTTGCTTTTTTTGTCCTCCCACCCTCCGTCTTTGTGCAAATTCTTGATAAATCCTAAACAATGTTGTGTTTCAAAATCTTCGATGCGAAGCGGACCTTTTTTCTTCTTAAATCACATTTAATTTCCATTTGTTTTAAAAAGATCATTAACCGATTAATTTCAGCTATCTATCATTCTTAACGGCCTATAATTTTCGATTTTTTCCCCCATCACTGTTCGCCGGAAATTACGTCAATATCCTGTACATAAATTTTGTTGCTTCACAGATTTTTTTTCCCGTTCCTGTTCCTATTTCGCCCGTAAATCCAAAAAGACGTGATTTGTGGCCAAGGCTTGGGACAAAAAAAGAACAAGGAGGGGGAAAAAAAAAGAATACTTTTCCGTTTCTTCCGGTCAATCGTTGTCGTTGGATATTACTTTTTCCAATTTTGAGGGACAAAAGAAAATTCTGTAATGAACTTCCTCTTTTAAATGGGACGCTGTCATTGATTGACTCATTGATGACTTCCTATTCGCTCTGCGAAGGAGGAAGAAAAAATCATTGGCAAGAATAATGAGTACAACTAAACTGGGTTTAAAGCTGGACAATGTAATACATGGCCAAGGCCCTCTGAGAAGGTGAGATAGTACGGAAAAAAAAAGGAGAAAAAGTTCTTTTACAAAACATTTACATTAAAAATTTGTGTTTCGGCATTTTTCTTGGTTATTTTTAACCCCAAATTCTGAAATGTACAGTTTATTTTAAAAAAAATATTGTTTAACGTCCAAACCGTAGGTGAAGTACGCTGTGTAAATAGTGATTGCAATACCGATATACCGAAAAGCTGTATTTTGAGCTATTTTGCAACTTTGTCATACCGGTATTTTCGGAAGTAAAATACTGGTATTTTCGGTATTAGTTGAAAATAATAAATGTCTTTCAATTAAAGAGTTTTCATTTTAACTTAACAGATATCTATTGTTTTTTTTTTAAAGGTAAGGTATACAATATACATACCTTTTTCAATGAGAGAGTGCCAAAAATAAGTCTTTTGGACCCTGGGGGTGGGGTGCTCTTTGAGGCGTTTCTTTTATACGTATTTTTATTAAGTTCTTTTTGTCTTCGGGTTGGAGTCTGATTTTAATATTTTTCTATGTTTAATGAGTTTTGGTGAAACTATTTTCTACGGGAAGGGGAGGGAGATTTTTATTTTGTTCTACAGGTTACGCGTATTGTAACTGATTCTTGTAAACAGGCACTTTAAATCTTCGCGAACCAGATAAGATTGCGAAGCAGTCTTTGGTGGTTGTTGAGTGGCAGCGAGCAGGGGCGGAGAACCCTAGTGTATCAAAAATTAAGAAATATCAAGTCATTCTGTATAATATCTGTCGGGAAAAACATACTCCCACAGCTTAGAAAAAATGTGGTAGTTTTCATGATATTCCATCCTTTCGAAAGTATTCCTTTTCCCAAAAGATAATTTAATTTTGATCAAAAAGATAAATCATTTCTAATTCATCCTCCGAACTGGCGTAAAATTCGAAATAAAAATGTCTCGATTTTTTTCATTAAAAAATTAAACTAGAGAGAACGAAAAGAAATCAGAACTCATCCAACACCAAACTGAAGCTCGAAACGTCTGATAAAAATCGAATCGCGAGGGGAAAAATGTATATACATTAAACTGGAGTGAGCGGAGATCATCTGGGGGGGGGGGGGGGGGCTGAATAAAAACGATTTACGCATATCTTTTAATTCAATTCCATTTACCAGAAGAAATCGAACGCGATGTGGTAAAATGGAAAATACAGAATAAAGGAAAGAAATCAATTCATCGGAAGTCGTCTGCAACTGGGAGTTCTCTCCTCAGAGATCATTTGCCTGATCTAGTTCGATATTTCACATTAAATGTGGCGGGAATCAAAAGTTGATCGACCATGCTGTTAGCCAAGAGATTTGAGAGCTGTATTTTAGAAAATTGCTTCATGGGTTGTATAAAGACTGGGTGTGTCGTTGATTATGGTCATAAGTCTTTAAATATTTTAAATGGTATGAAAACTGTTCGAAATGTAAAAATCCTTAAGTTTCCCAGCATAGTAGGACGTACTTTTCGTGTGGTACAACTTAAGAATACACGCTAAGAGGTGGAGAAAAGTACAGTAGAATATCGAAAATTGGAACCAATTGGGATCATAGGTAGTTCATATTTTCGAAAATACCCAGGAAAATACCATTTAAGAGAACCATATGCAATTAAATGAAATAAGACGGTTAGGTTATACAATGTTATACATAACATACAATGCAGTGCATAACGCTACAGTATGAAATTACGTTTTTTTTTTAATTTAACAAAAATAAACTCCTTATTTTTTACTGGACATCTAGGAAAATGTACTAAAACTTCGTGGGAATACGTTTGGAATTTTGACGTTCGGATGTTCGACATTCTAGCAGGGCCGGCTCCTGGGGTAGGCGACGCAGGCGGCAGAGTTTAGGGGCGGCAAATTTCGAAGTTGAAACTTTTTTAAAAGCATGAATATCTGTTTCAGCGTCATAAGATGATCAGAAAGTGATGAAATTTGGAAAAAAGACACAGACAGCAAGGAATAATAAATGATCTTTATTTCAAAATGATAGGCAGAATACAGAGTGAGAACGGCGTCGGCTCAGTAGGATGTAGGAGCACCGCGGACAGCGATATACGAAGAAACACGTCTAGGCATAGAGTCAATAGCGCCGTTCACATGACGCTTTTCGACCCAGGAAAAACCCTGCTTTCGACCGCAAGCCGGTTATTTGCTGGGGAAATGCTGGAATTTTTTTCCTCCTGCTTGGGGGTAGGAGAAAAGCCGGGTTGTTACCCAGAATGCACTGCGCCAACTGTGAACGGTTTACTTCCTCCATTCAGGATTTGCGCAAAGGATGCTGGGTAAATCCGCTCTCTGGGATAAACCAGCTTTTCACATGTGAATGAGGAATTTTTCGATCCGGGTTTTTGCAGAGCCGGAGCGAGAAAATGCGAGGTAGAAAAACGTCATGTGAACGGCCCTAATAAGGGTGCGGATGGTGTGCAGAGGGATGACTCTCCATTCCCTTTCAACCATTTGCCACAGTTCGTCTTCTGAATGAGGCAGGGACAGAGCCTGCAAACGGCGTCCAATCACATCCTACACATGTTCGATTGGTGACAGGTCAGGAGAGTATGGTGGCCAGGGAAGCATCTGTGTGCCTTGGAGAGCATGTTGGAAGATTCGAGCACTGTGTGGTCGGGCGTTATCCTGCTGAAAAATTTCATTAGGTAGCCTTTGAAGGTAAAGGATTGCCACCGGTCGCAGCACATTATCCAAGTATCGTTGAGTCGTCATAGTGCCCTGAATACGAACTAGACGTGATGTGGAATTGTAAGCAATTGCGTCCCAAACCATTATGCCACGTTGTCGTGCGGTGGGACTTTCCACATTTACTCCCAGATTAGATCTGTCTCCACGTCGACGCCACACACGTATGCGGCGAATATCACTGGATAAACAAAAGCGGGATTCACCTGAGAAGACGACATTTCACCATTCTGTCATCCACGTCGCTCTTGTTCGACACCATACTAAAAAATGCTGTCCATATTGTGGGTTCAATGGCAGTCTTCTTAGCGGACGCTGTGATTGCAGACCACGTGCGATCAAACGACGGGAAATGGTTCTGGTTGACACGGGAACATTCAGGGTATCTTGCACCTGCTGCAGAATCGAGGAACAAGTGACTTGTATGTTTGCTACAGCTTGTCGGTGGATGCTTCGATCGACGCGTACTGACGTCACTCTGGCTAACCCTGCAGCCCTCAATCTTGCCACATTTCGTTGTTCCAACCGTCTTCGGCACAGCCGATGCACCGTGCTCGCATCCATGTGGGTATCAGCTGCGATTTGATGTACAGACCAACCTCCCCTTCTCAGTCCGATCACCATACCCCTCGTAAAATCGTCTACCTGCTGGAAGTGCCTTCGTTGACGGCGGCCTGGAATTCTCTCGTGTTACACGTATCCTCCAAGACAAAAACAAAATTTCTTCGATAATTCTCCAGTCAGAAATAACGACACGAATATTGCCCATTCTGCAAGTTCCTTCTCTTGTATCTTACTTCACGTGCGTCGGAGAGCCGCGCATTTCACATCATTTACATAACTCAGTGATGTACGTCTACTCTAAAACGTGCATAAATTTCTGAACACTCCTTCTTGGTGTTGCATTTTCAATGTCGAGCAGCGTAATAGAAAAAAAAATCAAATAAATCTGATTTCAATCAAAAAATCTGATTTAAATAAAAAAAAATTCCAATTTTTTTGATTTTTTAAAAAAGTCATGATTTGTTTCCAACCGGGCATTAAACTTGTTCTGAACTAATGAAAATTGCGGTTTGGTTAGGTATGGCAATATTACTTAGGGGGAAAACGATTATTTATGGAATATTAATCAGGGCCCCTGGTTCTAATTTATAACAATAATGTTGATTTTTCGCCCGAAATTTTATATTTTGACAACCAGCACTTGCCTTGTCACAGTATGAACCAGACTGGTTCTAGTGCAAATAGAAATCAGATCAATCACGCAATCGCTATGTGTATTACAATGAAATGACATCATAGTATTTTAAAGACTTATGCTTTTAGAATGTTCAATCTCCTTTTTTCTTGAACTCCTGGACGCGGGTGTCTGCTCATATGCATGAGATTATATCTATCCTCTCCTCCCCCACTAAATATAATGCTAAGCAAATCACTTAACAGGAGCAAAGCCACGAGATAATTTGCATTAAATGAACATCAAAATTGCGGATTTTCTTTTTTTGAACAAATACAATTGCTTATTGTTTTCTCTTGCCGTAGTTGATGTTCCTTTGAATTAATTTTTCTGTGATTATCATGCAAATTCCTCTGGTCGACGGGCCTCTGCGAACATGGCCTTCCTCCGGGGCGGTGACACCCATGTTCCCCGGAACCGATTTATTTATACTCGACCCTTTCTACTTCACATAATTTTTTTAACTCAAAAACTGCATCCAGCGCACAGCACTCAGTCCCTGGCATTCATTTGAATTTTGATGTCTTCAACTCAAATTACGTTATGATTGCGATAGGAGCCAGTTTTAGAAACAAGAAACCCAACGAGTAGGATCCTATCGTAATTCGTGATTGCTTAAAATATAATATGAATTCAAGTCGTTAAAATTCAAATAATTTTTGCTCTTTTCTCTCTCCTCCCATTCCCTCTTTATAACGGTCTCGTTGAGTCGGGGGAAAAAACTATTCGATACAAAATTTTTGCCCGTAGGTTTGATAATAACCACTAATTTATAACGCTGGTTCATTCATATGGTATTGAGTATACATTTGTTATTATTAATTTCGAGTCCATAGCATTATGTACGTATACGCGATAAATCGTAAATTATTATTTTGTGTTCTTATAAAATAAAAACTCACTGTAAATATGTTGCTATGGGGTCATTCCATGTCAAGTGATCCAAAATTTGGGAAATTTTTTCCCTCACCCTTTTGTATTTCTTTGAAATTTGGCTCATCGATTGTACCCTTCGAGGTAATCAAAAGTCCAAATTTTTATATTTTTATCTCTATTATTTTTTTATTTATGACACTTAGATTTTTCGAAAAACCCTCTTTTTTTCATGGATGTTTGAACATAAAATAGACGATAACGCAGCACCAAATATAGATAGAAAGATTTGGTAAAAAGCATTTTAAAGTACATTAGTTGCTGTTTAATTGGATATGCAACATGACTAATTTCAGAAAATTTTTAATTTTTAAAAAATGAAATTTAAATTTCAAATTTAAATTTCTCAGAAAAGGTATAATGAATTTTTTAAAAAAAATTCTCAAAAATTTGTGTGTATTTTATCTTCATTTGTGCAAAGTTTCAAGTTGGGATCTCAATGGAATCATATTTTTATGAATTTTTAAATAAAATTTGACTTATGAAATAATGTCGTTTTTCAGATTCTAACTAGTTAAATATGGGGTTTTCTTATTGGGGATGGTCTAGTAAGTAGTAATTGATCATGATTATGCTTGAAATATGAATTTGCAGATTGGTAACCCCCCCCCCCCCCCACCACTTTTAATTTTTTATTTCAAAACATTTTGAAAATTAAAATTAAATAAATAAATAAATAAAACAAAATAAATAGTAAACTTATTAAAAGTTGGTAAATAATCTTCTTTAAAGCAAGAAAAAGCCCTCCCCCCCAGCACCACCACTTTTATTTATTTTTTTTTCAAAACTATTTTCAAAACGCAAAAAATAAATAAATTAATAAAATAAAACAAAATGAATAGAAAGCATATAAAAAGCTGGTAAATGTTCTTCTTTAAAGCAAGACGAAGTACGTTGCCCCCCACCCCCCACCCACACATACGATTAACACTATAATAGTATCACGCCTCACCTGACGCTTTTTTTTTTGGACCAAGTGTTTCTTTTTCAATCCGAACTTCACAAAATTTACTTGATTAATTCACTATCTGATAAGGAAAGTTATGATTCATTTCATCCCCTACCCCTGAGCCAACTGTCAATTTTGGAGGGAGGAAAGAAATAGTTTGCCCCAAGATCATAGCAAAATAGGAGTGTTTCCCCCCATTTTGTTTCATTCTTTTCACACTAAACTAAAAATCAATCTAAGTATCAGATCATATGTATCGCCGCATAAAACTGTCTTTCTACAACATTTGGAATGCGGCGGCCTTCTTTTCTTTAATGCTAGTTTTCTTTTTAGTTTCAGTTGTAAAGGAGAGTAATGCAGCGAGATCTATTTATGCATATATTAAAAGCAGTTATAGATCAAACAAATTTTGCTAGTTTGAACATAACCTTCCATGTTGTTAAGCTTCATTCCTGATTGCTCTTCCCCCTCCCTTTCCCCCTCCCCCTATCGTCCCACTTTTCGAAAGAAAAAAAAAAGCTGCAAATGAGTGGTTCTATTTGTCTGTTAAAGTTTTTCTGACTTTTAGTTTTTATGACCCCCCCCCCCCACCCCCATTTATAAGCCTTAGTCACTGCTGATGTTTAGCAGCGTGCATCCCAGTTTATTATAATTGTAACTCTTACGTGCAGCTTTTTTTTTTCTTTAATACAGTTTTGAAAAAAAAATAGATAAAAGTGGTTGTGTGGCAGGGGGGGGGGGGGTACCAATCTACAAATTCATGTCAACTCATTTCAAGCATAGTCATGATCAATTACTACTTACTAGACCATCCTTAGTAAGATAACCCTATATTTAACTAGTTAGAATCTGAAAAATGTCATTATTTCATAAGTCAAATTTTATTTGAAAATTCGTAAAAATATGATCCCATTGAGATCCCAACTTGAAACTTTGCACAAATAAAGATAAAATACACACAAATTTTTGAGAATTTTTTAAAAAAAATTCATTATACCTTTTCTGAGAAATTTAAATTTAAAATTTAAATTTCATTTTTTAAAAATTAAATTTTTTTTAAATTAGTCATGTTGCATATCTAATTAAACAGCAACTAATGTACTTTAAAATGCTTTTTACCAAATCTTTCTATCTATATTTGGTGCTGAGTTATCGTTCATTTTATGTTCAAACATCCATGAAAAAAAGAGGGTTTTTCGAAAAATCAAAGTGTCATAAATAAAAAAATAATAGAGATAAAAATCTAAAAATTTGGACTTTTGATTACCTCAAAGGGTACAATTGATGAGCCAAATTTCAAAGAAATACAATAAGGTGAGGGAAAAAACTTTGGATCACTTGACATGGAATGAACGATATTACTTTTCTGAAAAATTATTATTATTATTATTATTATTATTATTATTATTATTATTTTGTGATTTTTGAAATGAACATTGTATCAACTTAAATATTCGTTCAGTTTCTTTTTGCCTTACTTTCAGAGAGGAAACTGATATAAATCTAACTTCAATTAACTTGTAGTATCAGTTTTTAACGATTAAAAAATATTTTGTCACAGATGGTGGACAAAACATAAAGTTTTGCAAATTGAGATAAATTAAGATAATTTAGGGATATGTAGAGAGCTTTTACTCGAATCTTTTAATATCGTTCCATTTACTGAAAAAAGGAAAAGAGCGTAGTAAGGTGAAACGAGTAGCAGAAAAGTGAAAAGAAAAAAAAAAAAAAATCACTTCATTGAAAGTCGTCTGCAACGTGAAACTCTCAACCTAGATCGTTTGCATGATGGAATTCCGTATTTCGCATTAAATTTGGCGGGAACCAAATTTGATCGACCGTTGCGTGTTCCGTTAGCCGCTTTCCATGGAGTTTTCGAGCGTTATGAGAAAATGGAATATTTCATGGTTCTATCAAGTGGTTAATGAGTTCCTGGGGCTGAATTCTCTTCGTATATTAGAGAATTCGAATTTAACTAAAGAAGACAAGAAATTGTTTCATACTGGTGCATATTTTAAAGTCTTTCCCACATAAATATTTTCATGAAGTTTAGATTTTTAACTATTTCTGCATAATTATTTCAATTTGCTCTGATGGTTTAGTATTAGCGGATATTCATTGCTACTCTAACTAAAAACTTGGCACTGTTATTATTATTCAGTTTCTGTAATTAAAGTGTATGTACTGGGTGTGCTAGATACTAGGAGATTAGTTGAATCAATTTTTCGAAAATATTGCATGTAAACAAATTGACTGACGTTGATCGTTGTGCTCACGAGGCAAACTATTTGAATCAACTTTTCTTCTCATAATCCGAGTTTAGTCGACCAGCTGCTTCACAACGCTGTTAGAACTGAACCAAGTTGACTCAACTAGTTTACTCGTGTGCAGAGCGAACGCTGGGTAAAGTTCCGATGAGTGTAATGAACTAAAAAGTTGATTCAACACATCAGGATGCGAATGGTAGTGACACATGTGCCTGGCGTTCATAATGAGTTGACTGTCGTGTGAACTTCCTGCAGTTTTCTGCTAGGTAATACTTCCCGATAACAACCATTCGAAAGTTGAGTCAACTTAGTTGACTCGTGTGAAGGAGGCATTTTTACTTTACAATCCATGGTCCCCCCGTATCTACCACAATTTGTTGTTAAACCAGTTGGATGGGACACTAAAAGCAGCTCTGATTTTTTGTTCCTCGGACCAGAAGCCGAGCAATCCCTGGTCCAGCACCCTCAGAGGTATCGTTTCACTTGGAGGACTTTGTGACTAAGAGCATATTTAACGTCCGTTAATGAAGATGGTGGATCTTCGACCCGTTAGGATCGAACCCGGGTCACCACGACCCTTTGGCCACGGCCTTATATTCAAATCCTTTCCTTTTTTTTTTGCCAAATTTCATGAGAGATTTTTTATGTATTATTTTCCCGAATTGGAAAGGGACACGTTCTAAATTTACCGAACGAAACGGAATGAGCATGTTGCATAATAACTTAGCAGCTGAGCATAAATGTCACACTTTTTCCCAACATATTTGACGCCTCCCCCCGTCACAAAGCGTCATACTTTTCTTACCTATGTCACATGTTTACCCCTTTTGTTACATATCACGCTTTATTTCAAATATTGTTCAAAAAATGCGCTATGTCACATTTCTTGTTCCCCTGCCCTCCTGAAAGACCTGCACAGGGGGGGGGGGGGGAGGGAGGAGGAGAAGGGACACACACTTGTTGGCCCGGACCCAAGCCTGAAGGTGGCCCGGGATTTTCAAAAAGAGGGGTGAAATCTATGTCAGACGTAAGTGCAAACAATATGAAAGAGGGCACGTACAAGTCATTTTCTGTGCACACCCCTGTTTCCCTCCCCCTTGTCACCAACTCACTAATTCACGAACCCCCTACGCTCTCAAAGTCTGACATCACTTGGGACAGCTTCTTCTTGAAAGATAAAAAACCCATCAAATACTTTATAAAGAAATTCCGAATCTATCTACGTATTTACTTTTAACATTTACATCACATTTCTGAACTCATTAGTTTTTGCACTTTTTAATTTTTCTTTTCATCATGTAGCTCAATATTTGTCACTCTGTGTATTAAAAAATGACGCAACGTTTAATAAAATAATGCATGGCACAAAAATAACCTTTTTCGTTTAACTCAAACGGGGGGGGGGGGGGGAGTAAAGTGAACAAACAGTATGGAAGAAAAAATAAAAAAGAAAATTTAATTCAGAAGCACTGTTACTGGAAATCTTTTCAGTTAAGCGTCTGCTTGATGGAATTCAATATTTCGCATTAAATTTGACGCGAACAGAATTTGATACAGCTGAGCCCACTCCCCTTCCATTCCCCATACCTTCTGGTTTTTTTCAGGCGTTAAAATAAAATCGTTAATGATACTTTGAGAAATTTTTCACCGGTTTAGTCATTGAACGTTAGTTTTGGCTTGTGGTGGTGCTATCTAGTTTATTGGAAGAAGGTGTTGGGTAAGGATGGCTTTGTTTCTAGATCCAATTAATAAAACAACATTGTTCATTGAAAGCTGAAAATTAGGGAGATTCGTGGGTTATGCATGAGTAAATTTAACTTCTAAAATTTGATTGAAAAAGATATTTTTAAATTATAAGTGGGGATTTCTCCAGTAAAGCCTGTTTAGGACTCACAATTCAGCGTTCGAAAATACGGCAGTGCTCAGAATTTGTAAAATATTACTCTTGTTATCTTTTTGAAGTAAAAAAAAAAGCAACGTGTTTAGGATTAAGAAAATATTTTCAAAGAATCATAAATTTGTTTTCTCTCATAAGTGATAATAAAAATTCCTTGCAACAGGTGGTAAAGATTTGGGAAATTCAGAGAAAAAAAAAAAAAAACGCATTTGCAATCGTGATCGTTTTTCTGTAGGTACTTTTCCCGAGATTCGAATCATTGAAAATTTCCCCTTTTTTAGGGGATTTCGTTGTTTGGACGAAAATTTGGGAGTATTTTCTTCATGAGGGAGTTTAGGAGAAGGCTTCAAAATACGGAACTCTCCCGAACGAATCGGGAGTAGTAGTAGTTAATTGTTAGTTATAATTAGTTACATTTAAAAATTGAGAGTAAGTGTGGGGTGTGGGTGGAAACTCGTAGCTGTTTAAAACAGGATTCGTTGATTTAAATCATGATTTAAATCAATTGATTTGAATCAAGGGATTTTTTTAACGAAATCAAGTAAAATCAGTTCATTTTATTTTTTCAAATTAATTTTGCATTTTTAGATTGTGTAGCTCTAAATTTAACTACACTGCATCATACAATCTTAACTTTAAACAAGCAAAACTATATAGATCCCTCTTTCTGTGTGTGAAACAGACTTTCACACTTGCAATAGTGCTTTTGCTTCAAAATTACAGTTCAATTCAGTACAGAGCCAAATACAAATTTGCAGTTTTTCTTATACACCATTACTAATATAGTTGAGAAAAATTATTAATCAGCATATTCTTTTACACTAAATCATACATGGAAACTTTATTTTTGAGCAAAGCATACAGCAACATCACTTCTTATCTAAGTATTATAACCTCTTTATAAGTCTTTCAATGGATTAAATATTAGAGATCTTGTCTTAGTTTTAAAAGTAAGCGGAAATGAATTCATCTGTCGTATGAAATATATTATGCTTATAAATGTTTGTAAGGTAATTAATAACAAATTTTTCAATATTTTAAAAAATCAAAAGAATCTGATTTAAATCGAAAAATTCTAAAGTTTCTGAACTAAGAGATAATTCTGTGTGTTGATTTTATATTTGTTTTTGTGGTCTGTATTAATTGTTATTCAGATATCCTGTTGTGAGATTTTATTTATTTTTTTCCCTTTTCGAGTAAAATCTTCAACATTGGTGATCAAGGAGCCATGGCAGGTCCTTTTTTTTTCAGTTCGGTCGTCCTCTATAAAACTTTTTCAAATTTTAAACTATTCCGGTTTCGAACCGGCCCCCCCCTCAAGTGACTGACCCCTAGTTTCCTACTAGGCTGACATGGCCTCTCATCGGTCCTGGTGGTGACACTCATGTAATGACACCTTTACTACGACTCCGCTACCAATATAAATGTTACTGGAAATAAGTTTTACGTCAGTGTTGGTAAAAAAACAATACTCATGGTGGTAACACAACCTGGAAATCAGGGATTTCTCAGGAAAATTTTAATTTCTGGGAAAAATCGGGGGAATTATCAGGGTATTTTAAAATTTTCTCTCTAATATCAGGAAAAATTAGCACTTGCAATCGCCAAATCGGAAAATCTTGGTAGTTTTCTTCCCTGAAAGTTTCTTCCCTTGAGCAAAGTGAAAGTTGTGTCGAATTTCTAAACAAAACCTGCTAAAAGAAAAACAAAATTAGGGAAAATAGCATATTATGCATGATTTGATTGTATTGTCTATTGTTCAGAAAATAATTAGTTGTGTGAGAAACCAACAGCAAATGTTGAAAGATTGCCACTCAGTTTCTCGATGAAAAATCATTGAAGTACAATACAAAAATAGCAAAAAAAGAAAAAAAAATGTTTACACATGTTTTACAAAGGTTTACCCTCTTTAATGTGTGAAGAAGGGAGTTCATGGATAAAAGACACCAGACCATTTCAAACTGTGTTGCCCTTGGTTGAATGTTTTTTATCCATTGCTTCTCTTTTTGCATTGATAAAAATGTTCTTTGTAATCCAGAAACATATCTGCAGTTATTTTTACAAATTTTGTGCTACATTAATGTTGCTGTCCTTTTACATCTGTATTAAGTCACAATCGTAAAATCAGGGAAATTTGTGAAGCTCAATCAGGGAATATCATGGAATTATCAGGTAGCTTTATTTCCCGGATTATGTTACTACCATGACACTCGGTGTTCATGACAAATATTGCTATCAATTCTCGTTTTTGCACATCTAATCCGATTTGCATTGGAAGCGAATAAGTCTTTCCTTCCATGTTCGTTAGCTAAATATCTTTGATAAACATAATCATTGAAATAAATCCATTTTTGCTTCCATGCTTATTAGAAATAAATGGCATGTTAATCATGTTAGCTGAGTAAAGAAATCTCTGCAATTACCATTCATCACTTTCGGAAAGGTTCGGAGGGTGAAGACCGGGGACGAGACAGTAACGATCTGCAGACGATTTTCAAAAGCTGGAGCACACCCGAGATCATCGTTTGAGTTGAAAAGATGGAGGAAGAGCTTCACTAATTGTGTGCTAGCGTTGTAGTAGGGCACTCTTTTTTTTTTTTGTTTGTTTGTTAATATTAGGGTTGAGTAATATTGATAGCAATTCTGCACGTGTTTTGCTTTTTATTTTTTTTTTGAAGTTTTAAAAAGTGTCAACTTTCTCTTTTACTATGATTTATTATCGATAAAGATTACTTTCAGGTGTCTATCGAAAATAGATCAGTGGCAAGAGTCGCCAGCATTGCCGAGAAAGGTTTCACCAAAGCTGTTCGTAGTGTTTTACGTGTTGGGGGGGGGGGGGGGATGAAACGAATTTCAGTCACTATTTGGTATTTGACCTATTCGGAAGTTCTAGCGAATATTTGGTAGGCAGAATAATGAGCGCTGAATATTCCGCCAACTGTGTTTTGCATTTTAGTAGAGTTAGTAAAATAATATTTTAAATTTGAATTTTAGAAAATTAAAGAAACTTATAATATTACTTCGTTTAGAAATAATAATACCGAGGAAAAAAGTAAAGCTACCAGAGCTCAATAGTATAGGAAATTAGAAGAGAAAAAAAGATATTTTCAAATTTATTTTATGACTAGTGTTGTAATGCTAATTTTTTTCTTACTGGTGCCTTGTGCTTCGATCAATAGGAAAGAGAGAATGTTCCAGTAAAAGGATTTAATCTGATACAGTTATTTCATGGCGTAAATCACCATAAATTTACACACTAGTTGTGCACATAGTTGCATTAAAAATTATCCGTTATTAATTGATTACTGATAAACGATAACGAAATAAAAATTAATGCTTAATAACCAATCAAGTTCGATAAGTAGCTAAATACGGTATGCTCAGGTTCGAGCAGAGTCTAATTTAGTTAGTCTGTTTCATATCGAAATTAGGATTTTTAATAAATTTTGATTTAAAATAACATCCCGGAATCCCTGTTTATTAACTCATCAGGCATTTCTCAAAAACAGAGAGAGTGAAAGACAGCGGAGAAAGGGGAAAAGGATGAAAGTGTTAGGAATGGGGGGAGGGAGGATCAATCCCCCCTCTCGAAACAAAAAATATTTGCCTGTAGACTGCGCAGCGAAAAAATAGGATAAACCACTATTCTTACTGACAATGAGTTTCAATTAAACTTGAATAATAAAAATTCGTGTTAAAATCATGTCTTTACATGGTTTAAAAAAAAAAAAAATATCTCTCTTTGTTTTTTAAAATGCGTACTTCCAGTTCCCCTCTCCATGAATATACCAATAGGGTTTTCGATTTCAGAAAGAGGAATCGTTCAAGAGTGGAAGAAAATGTTGCAATCCTACCTTTCTTTTTTCTGTTCTTTGGAGTCCTGTTGGTAACTTTTTTTCTGCGAAGTAATTCGCGTCGAAGAAGACCCGGATCTTCGCATGACATACCATTTATTGCATCTTCTGTTTTATCCGGTAATATTATGGTAATTTTAACCAGGAAGCATACCATAGTGCGATAATTAAAAAAATATATACAATAAGGAAGCATTTGAAAGAGCATAGCAATCCGTGTTTTTGGATGCATAAATTATATGCCCTCGTATCGCTGTCTTCGGAGTGTAAGGTCTTCATTCTCCGAAATTTTAGGAAAAGTCGCCGAATTTAGCGAGTTTCGCTGAGTAATGGGCGACGACACCTTTCCCTTGACTTGCAGGTAGATGCCCTGCCTCATGCAGACGGCGGAACTTTGAATGTCTAGCCTTTGAATTTGGCGCTTTTCTTAAAATTTGGGCGACTTTAAGAACTTATATCTCGAAATTGGAGGCACAAGGGCAAATAGTTTTTCGTCAAAAAAGTCTCAATATACTATTTCAATTTATTTGAATGCTTCTTATTGTTGCACTATTCGTATGGTTCTCTGGAGAGACTTCACTCTAAACATTTATCACAACTTTTTTTTTTTTTTTTTTTTTCCGAATCACAATATTTTATTACTCAAAAGCAAATTACAAACGCAATGGTAGTATTGTAGAGAAACATTGAAATCGAATGTAGACGCATTTTGTAAAATCAGATCCGGTCGGGGTGTGATCCACATTGGCTCTGAAAAAAAAAAAAAATCATTATCAGGGTGGTAGCGAAATTTCAGCACGAAAAAAAAAAATGCATGCACTTTAACTTTAATAAAGAAAGGAATAAAACTAATAAAAAGATTTAAAAAAAAAAAAAAAAAAAAAAGTGAAGTTCAGAGGTAGACATTTTCCAAAGAAGTGAAAAATGCTTCACAACATAGGTTACTTTCCTAATCAGTTACTAGATAGAAGTTACATCTCGGTAGAGGTTACTTTCTAATGAATCCCCATTCATAGGAAAGCTTAAGAATAAGGAGCTACGAGACAAGGCTTGAATTTTCGAAATATACAAGTTCATAAGTGCAAACTGAAATATACTTAAGAAGCAAAAACAATACTTTTGTGTTACATTTTTTACCTTACATTTAAGTTGTTGTAGTTAAGTTCCTATAAGTTGCCAACCACTGTACGCTTAAAAAATATTAAAAACGTTCAATTACAGTTAGGAAAAACTCTGAAAACACAATTATGCACATTTGAAACATTAATAATGTTGTTCAAGCATCTAACATTATTACTTAAGGCATAAAAATATTTTTTATTTTTATATACTCAGTTTAAATTTGATTAAATATTAACGTGACGTTATGTGTCGGTAGTTGGCATCAATTTGGTTAACTACCAAATTGATGTCAACTATTGATGTTTTTTTTAGTTGATTAGAGTAACTTTGTGTAGATAATAATATTAGTTGGTTTCATGTGTACCGTTTGCCCAATGAAAGCTGAAAAAAGTTATTGTTCAGTCTGACAGTGTGGAGCATAACCTTGAGGGAGTTGTTTCTTGTCGGGGACAACAAGCAGACGCTGGACCAGATTTCATCCTCAAATGTGAGAATGAGTTCTAACTGTATAAGCATGCTTGTTCCTTCTCAACCGATTTTATCTCAACCTCACCCTTATTTTAGCCAATGAGGTCGTTAAATAGATTTCGTCCTTGGGAATTCATCATATCAGAGCCAAATGATACCTGCATTACAAAGATTTAAAATCTGCGACCTATCGGTCAATTGAGATAGTTATTTGAAAAATTGCGCCAATTAAACATTGTATTGATACTCACTTTAGTTGCGCCACCTATCTGATGGGGTTGTTTCCTTCAGTCAAAAGTAGTACTTTTAGTCAATGAAATTGATAGAATAAGCAAAAAAAAAAAAAAGGACCCAGAAAATTCTTTCATTTCCCCAACAGTTATTTTTTAATTAATTTTTTTAACTGTCCGATTTTTCAAACAAGGCGTGTACTTGACGTCATAAATGATGCTCTTTGGCGCTTCTTTGTACCGCGTTTTTACGCTATGATAATCAAGAAGCGAATTAAAATTGAGCCCTATGCTTGCTATCAACCATATCGTTGCCAACACACGTGAGTAAAGATGCGAATTAAATATTTTGCTCTTTGAATAGCAACATAGAATGTCATTTCATCATTTGTGATGTCATCGGCAAGAAAAGTAAACAATGAAAGCTCATCGATTTAAGTAATTTTTTAAAAATATTAAACTTAAACAAATTATTTAAAAAATAGTTAGATCTTATGCTTTTAAGCATGTTCTTTCAGAAAAAAATACTTTTACAATTTTGGAAACGACCCCATTGCAAGGTAACTAGAGCACTAGATTGCTTGCTACATAAATAGTATGAGCATTTGCTTACATAAAAATATTTTTCTTGTTCATTCTTAAAGTTTTCTTCTTCGAAGTCGTTTTGCCGGCCACTCGTTGACTTCGACCACAGGTGGACTATCCGTCTGTGTGATGACCGATCTGCGACCTGGATGTTGGTGCTGCGTGACTGAACAAGAGAAACAAACAGCGTCTTTTTAATTAAAATAATATTCAGTCTAAAGATGGAAACGGTCAGAAGAAAACTGGAAATTTTATGGAGAAAAAGTTTTTTTTTTCCCGGAGGGGTTTTATTTTTATTTAAATCTTCTTTTTATGTTCAGTTTCCCACATGAAAACCCTGATTTTAACAGCACAAGCTGTAAGGTAATTGAGTTTCCCTGTGTACCAAAATATATTCTAATTTAAAACTAGAAATTTATTACCAAACAGAATTATATCAATGACACAATTACAATGTTTAAAATAGATTATATATATACACATAATATATACCGAACATAATGGTATCGTTTAAAGTCAAAATACCGTAATTTACGACTAAATCTAAAAATATATATTTTACAAAATGCAAATATCAGGGTTCACAATTTGGTAAGGCCATGTTGACTTGAGACAACATTGTGGGGTTAAACCAGTTTTATCACGTGAACTCTCCCCCAGACCTCACCGAACTGTGATAGTATATATACTAATTCAAACAATTTAAATTAAATTGAATCAAGCTTTACAACTCAGTTCAATACGCGCCACAGGCAGCACTTTGATACTGGTAGACGATATATTTAATAGCAATATAAAATTTGAACAAGTAGGAACGTAAAATTGAATCAAAATCTCAAAACACCCTAGGGCCTCATCAGGGGGTTACTCCCCGAGGGTAGGGAAAGAACCCTTGATGTTTCGCGAGTGGTGCAGACGAAATGCCTAAAAAAACAGCACTAGTACTCCGACCCGACATCTCACAAGTCAAGCAAAGGGGATACCGGAAATCAAAAATATATATGCATGACAGAATTAATTAGAGCATTTTCAAACCCAAAATACATACAAGCGTCACAGATATTAATTAGAACACCTTCTGAACAAATTCAGACTAGAAGAAAACACATTAGAACTCAATTGCAAGAGGAACAAGAAGTTCTGTCTAGAACTATACGAGCCTACTTTCCCGTATACTCATACTACTTTCTAGTACCTGATCAATATTCTCAAAAATAGCTAAAGTCGCAAATTGTTTCAAACATATTTTTAAAATATTTTAAGCTAATTCTAGGAATAAAATATTCCTCACTCATCTAAAAAAAATAAATGCGTAAAAAATAAAATAAAAATTTAAATTAAATTAAAAAAAAAAAAAAACGAACAAATAAAATAGCAGCACCTTTTAAACAAAGCAGCTAATACACTTTTTTCCATAAAAAAAATCTTCAATAGCTTTCAAAACGAAAAAATAATAATTTAAATTAATAAGCTCATTAAAGTACATACATCATATCAAAAAAAAAAAAAAAAAAAAAACGTTTCTTTTTCCCCTGTTGCCAAAAATAATTTTTTAAATGAATTAATGCACTTACCAAAATAAATAAAAACAATAAAATGTCAACTTAAAGAAATACTTTTCATTGTCAAATAATAATAATAATAATAAAATTAATTTGAATTCTGAAATTTTGAATTCAAGTTATGTTTTTCGCAATCACGAACTGAGACAGGACCCTACTTATTTGAGTTATTGTTTCTAGAAACGGCTCCTGTCCCCCCCAAGCCTGCCTCTCCTCCTGGGCGGTTACGTGTGCATAGTTGTGTGTGTGCGTAGACCTGTGTGTATGCACGTAGGCGTGTGTGAATGTATGTGTGTGAAGTCGTGTGCGTGTATGTGTGTGAAGTCGTGTGCGTGTATGTGTGTGAACGTGCGTGTGTGTAGGACATGGATGCCTCCGACCAGGAGAGGCGGATAGCTCAAAACCGGAGCAGCCGCGCCGCCAGCAGAGGACGGTGGGCGGTGGTGCTGCAGAGGCTTCTAGTCGAAGTTGAAAAAGGCACGGACGCCAAAAACAGTCAAATGAAAGCAATAAGCAATCGTGATTGCTCAATAATAATCGTCTGCGCATATCTTTATGTAGAAACATAAATGACTTCGAGTTTATTCCCGGAAAACTAAATACCTAAATTAAAACTTTAGCGTGAAAATTAAAAAAAGTCATATCAACAATATAA
Organism: Uloborus diversus; assembly: GCF_026930045.1. Lineage (NCBI taxonomy): Eukaryota > Metazoa > Arthropoda > Arachnida > Araneae > Uloboridae > Uloborus > Uloborus diversus. The sequence continues at coordinate 133,615,812 of NC_072739.1, read as the reverse complement.
TTATTTCGCAGTTAGAACCATAGCTGCGGAGTCGAAGTCAATCTCATTTTGAGATAAAGAAGTCGGAGTCCAGTATCCGAGAATCGGACTCAGTGTATAAATTTTTGCCAAAGCTACGAAGTCGGGGAGTCGGAGTCCGAATAATTGTCGGGCACAGGAGTAGGAGTCGGAGTCAGGTGCCCCTAAATTCTCAGAGTCGGAGTCTGGAGTTTGGCGTCAAGAGCTATTTCCAACAAAATTTGTTTGAAGTAAATCCGCCTTCAAGTACGGAATCTACATTGACTTACAGTTTCCCCGTAGGCACTAATGTTGAGGGATTTGAACTGTTCAAAATTGAACAGAAAATTGTTCATATCAAAAATATATTTTATATGCAAGTTTTTTATCAAAAGCTTTTTCCTACAAAGTTTGTTTGAAGCATATTCGCCCCCATAGTTCAGAATTGCCTTCAATTTCCCCGTAGGCGCTAATGTTAAGTTTTTTTGAACTGTTCAAAATTGAACAAAAAATAGTTCAAAGCAAAAAGTGAAATATGGGAATGAGGTGTCCTCGTCGAGGTCTTTCGAACAAAAAAAAATTTGTTCGAATAGGACTATTCATTCAAAAGTTATTAGGGGGGGGGGGCAGACAGACAGACCGACAGACATTTTTCCCCATCTCAATACCCTACTTTCCAATTTTTAATTTTTCGATATTTATTTAATTATTTTATTTATTTTTGACTTTTTTTTGTTTTTCGCGATATTTTTAAGATGCATTGAGCCTTCTTTCATGCTTTTTTCTTCTTTTTCTGACTTTTACTGGGAAAGTAGGCTAAAAACCTGGAAAGAACATAAACGCAGAACAAACAAAAAGGACCTACTAAAGCTTGACCACGAAAAGAAGGCGGATGACCTTGAAGCGAAACATCATTTATGTTACCGTAGACCCTCGTTTTACGCGGGGGTTACGTTCCACGGAAATGCCGCGTAAATCAAAACCGCGTAAATTGAGACCTAATACTAGAGTGAAAATAGGGGTTATGTTCCATAGATAACAAAATACTTCATTCTAGTGATGACTAATTGTAAAAAATTTTAATGTGTAGTTTTATCGATTTTTATGTACAACATGTATAAAGAAAAAATAAATTAATTTCGTGTCCTTTTTAGCCTACTTTCCCAGTAAAAGTCAGAAAAAGAAGAAAAAAGCATGAAAGAAGGCTTAATGCATCTTAAAAATATCCCGAAAAACAAAAAAAAAAAGTCAAAAATAAATAAAATAATTAAATAAATATCGAAAAATTAAAAATTGGAAAGTAGGGTATTGAGATGGGGAAAAATGTCTGTCGGTCTGTCTGTCTGTCCCCCCCCCCTAATAACTTTTGAATGAATAGTCCGATTCGAACAAACTTTTTTTTGTTCGAAAGATCTCGGCAAGGACACCTCATTCCCATATTTCACTTTTTGATTTGAACTATTTTTTGTTCAATTTTGAACGGTTCAAAAAAACTTAACATTAGCTCCTACGGGGAAATGCAAGGCAATTCCGAACTGTGAGGCGAATTTGCTTCAAACAAACTTTGTAGGAAAAAGCTTTTGATGAAAAACTTGTATATAAAATATCTTTTTGATTTGAACAATTTTCTGTTCAATTTTGAACAGTTCAAATCCCTTAACATTAGCGCCTACGGGGAAACTGAAAGTCAATGTAGATTCCGTACTTAAAGGCGGATTTACTTCAAACAAATTTTGTTGGAAATATCTGTTGACGCCGAACTCCAGACTCCGACTCCGAGAATTTAGGGGCACCGGAATCCGAATCCGACTCCTGTGCCCGACATTTAATCGGACTCCGACTCCCCGACTTCGACTATGACTTCCTAGCTTTGGCAAAAATTTATACACAGACAAATGACTGACTCGATTCTTGGATATTCGACTCCGACTCCTTTATCCCAAAATGAGATTGACTCCGACGCTATGGTTTTAACTGTGAAATGATTATTGTTGATGTGATTTGTTTTTATTTTAACGCTAAAGTTTTTATTTAGGTATTCAGCTTTCGGTGAATAAACTCGAAGTCATTTATGTTACATAAAGATATGCGCAGACGATTTTTTTTTTTTGACAATGAAAAGTATTTCTTTACGTTGACATTTTATTGTTTTTATTTATCTTGATAAGTGCATTAATTCATTTAAAAAATTATTTTTGGCAACAGGGAAAAAAGAAACGTTTTTTTTTTGATATGATGTATTTATTTTAATGAGCTTATTAATTTTAATTATTATTTTTTCGTTTTGAAAGCTGTTGAAGAATTTTTTTAAATGGAAAAAAGTGTATTAGCTGCTTTGTTTAAAAGGTACTGCTATTTTATTTGTTCGGTTTTTGTTTTCTTTTTTTACGCATCTAATTTTTTAAGATGAGTGAGGAATATTTTATTCCTAGAAAGTAGCTTAAAATATTGGAAAAATATGTTTGAAACAATTTGCGATTTTAGATATTTTTGAGAACATTGATCAGGTACTAGAAAGAAGTATGGGTATACGGGAAAGTAGGCTCGTCTAGTTCTAGACAGAACTTCTTGTTATAATGAGGAGTTAGCTATGATAGTCTTTTGGCAGTCCTTAAGAATTTTTCTCGGCAATTGTTTGCTGAGCATTAACGCATCCATGATCACTTGCGTCACATTTCCATCATAGAATCTTCCTTCACTAACAAATCAGATAGATCATTTCTATTGTCTAGGAATGGCTCAACATTTTCAATGTGAACGTTTTTGGTAGTGCGTCACCGACGTCGGTATCCTCGTTGGGTTTGGCCTCGTTTCTAAAAGCTCTTCTTCCACTGAGTTTTGAACTGTGTGAGTTTAATAACTTTACTTCTGGAAAGAGCTCTGGAACCAATCGCATAAAATGTCTCCAGGGGCCCAAGCTCGATTATTAGCACGCCAAAATGCAGTTGATTACGCGTTATCTGCAATCTTTAGGAGTTTGGATTTCGAAAGAGGGGAAAATTTTATCTGTTTGCATTGTCGCATTCGCGTAAAACCGAAACTCATCCGCGTAAAATAAAATAAAGGTGTCAAATCTTAAACCGCGTTTAATTGAAACCGTGTAAATTAAACCCGCGTAAAACGAGGGTCTAATGTATTTGTATTAGGTAGAATCTACCGGAAAGCATAGAATACTGCGAGGCATGGTCTCGCTAATCCTATCTATTCCAAAATAATAACAAACATTCTATTACAATAATAAAATATTTGTTTTTGCTTCAAGGTCATCCGCCTTCTTTTCCTGGTTAAGCTATACTACTCTTTCATAATCTTGTAAATGAGAATTTCGTTGAGATAAAGTGGGTATCGGCTTTCAGTTGAGTTTGCGGTTAAATTTTGAATCGCTGTTCGAATTTGATATTTCTTGTGTGTATGTAGTACACATTTATGTAATAACTTACTTTCTTTAATAAAAAAACTTCTTGTTTAAAATGTCACATTTTACAAAGAAAAAAAAACTCTCAAAAATTTGATTTATGAATTTATAAAAATCCATATTCAAAGCTATGCGTCTTATTAAGAATATTTTTTTAAATTCTTATTTTCAAATTACTGACAGTGCAAATATCAAACAATTGATTTTTCTTTTTCGTTTGCGATTTAAAATTCTGCCATTTTTCTTTTTCGTTTGCGATTTAAAATTCTGCCATTACAATATTATTTCCGCGAACCCCATAGGGATTCGCAAACCACCGGTTGGGAAAAAATGCACCAAAGATCGCAGAATTACAGAAGACTAAATTAAATTGGGTACTTTGCCAAATGGAAACACGCGGCATTTTACAGTTAAACACATGCTGGCAAATACCTAGCAGGTCCTTTCGGCATCCAGATACTGCAGTTTAAACCTTGTTTGGGACCGTACATCCTTCGATAGTTATGTCGAATCCAAAGCCAAAAAACCTCTCATTGAAACCGAGATTATCAACAACACGCAATATGAAGACAATCTCGGCCTCTGTTTTCCTATTTCAGACTAACGATCCCGGAACAAGAGTGAATCTGCATTGTCTGGATAACATAGCGAGTTGCCCCGGTATTTGCTCGCAATTATGCCTTAACTCGGGCTATGGGGCAGGAACTTTTATCTGATCACACTCATACATTTCACTGCCATTTGTGTCGGCATACATTCATGCAGAACTGCTTTTCAATTGTTCTTACCTGGAAGTTCATTATCTGTATACGTAATCGGCGTGCAAATTTCGAAAAGAACAACCAGTTTATCATTCGGCAGGATTTGCTCTGAGTAGTCGCTAAGCCAACTTTCGTCGACGAATACAGGCCAACCGCACATCTTCGGCACTCCCTTGAATTCACCGGTGGATGCTTTCTCGACTAGTCGATTCCCTCTCTCATCGAGAATGGAACACCTCATCCCTGCGGTGTGCTTTTGAATCCTGGAGTCGCCCCTTTCGAGGTATATCCCACAAGTTGACGAATTTCTCACTGTCCCATGCTGCTTCATGTGCAGGTTCCACTTGGCTTGTTGGAACGTAAACACCTCACTGTTGAACCCTTCTTTGTGATTTCTGGCTGTAAATCGGGGTATTGTCCATCGAATTCGTGCATAAGTTTCTCTTTTTTTCACAAAAAGCTCGCCAACGCTTGGTAGGCTCGCCATCATACAAATATTTATTCAGTTGAGTATCGGTAAAAAGATTTTTATGTATCACTTATAGTCTTGAGAACTATTTCATCAAAGATTTTTGGGATAATGTAATGGTATATCGTTTTTCAGTTTGTTTTGGATTCGAATGTTTAGTTACTTTGTGATAGTTGAACTAGTTCTACAAATGGAGTTTCGTACAAAAAAAAAAAAAAAGCGAGAAAGCTGCTGCTATTTTACGGAACGTTAATACAACCAGTTGGTAGAATATTTTTCTGCATTGATTTACAAAAATATGTAGTTAAAAGGAACGTTATATCTACTAACAGCAGTGGTGATTTCTAAAAACGAGTCTGAGTTTTAGTACTTGAGTAAAAAGTGCGTTAATTCTTTGCGGATGTCACAATTTTTATTGGAAAAGATATGATCTACTGACATTCATTGCTGCTACGTTATTCCCGAAATCGTTGGTTTCTTCTCATCTAAAGTCGGTCACATGTTTCAATCCAGCTATTTCGAAACCAAAACTAAGCAGCTATGAAGAAAATACTAACTTATATCTCTTGAATTACAGATTCTATCATTCCTGGAAGTGATTCATCGAGCACTATGTAAAATAGAAACTTCATAAATAGAATTTCACACACAAAAAACTACTTTATGCAACATTACTAGTGTACTAACGAAAACTGCATCAAGCAATCCTTAAATTTTACCTTCTTCAAAATCTTGCAATTATCAGTAGAATTGAACACTCATCAACAAAGCACTCTTTGCTATGGCCACCTGGAACAAAATTAATTATTTCTTACTAAATAATAATTTGATGGTCCTTAGAAGTAGTTCATCTAGCACTTGCATAAAGTGGGAACGTCATACAAATGATCCAACGCGCAAGAAGTTACCTCCTGTAACAGAAATGTATGATTGATCACTGTTTCAAGCAATCCTCGAAGTATACCTTTTTCAAATGACGAACTAAGCAGTATTACAAGAGCTGCACTGATCAGCAAATGACTGTACGCCTTGTTCATCAAGGGCACATGAGGGTTAATCCTCTCAAGTAAACGTCCTAGTAATGTTCGAGTCTTTCACATTGTATGAACATAAAGTGAGATCTCCATATAAAATTTCAAACTCGAAAACTTACTTCATGCAGCATCAACGCTTCAATAAAATTGCTTCAAGTAATCCTTGAAGTATATCTTTTCCAAATTGTGAAATGAACTGCAGGATCGAACACTGGTCGACTAAATTGGTTGCTAAACATTAAATTTCTTCTCATCAACCAAAGGTTCAAAGTAATCCTTAAACTATTTCACGTTGCATGTACACAAAATGCTAGCACACCACGTAGAATTCTATACACAAAAATTACTTCAAACAACATCAACGTATCAGGGAAAACCGCTTCAAGTAATCCTTGAAGTATGCCTTTTTCCATTTGCGAAATTAATATTCGAATAGAATACCGATCATTTGCAGCTTTGACTGGTTAGAGCTCCATCATGTGACCTCTTGAACTTCGACGTTTCGAATCCTTTTGAGTGATGGATGATCTGTGGAATAATTTATTGGCGCGTGGGATATGATCCGTCGTTGTTCTGTTTTTGTTATTTAAAATGAACTTTCGACCTTGGAATGAATCGTAATGTTATGCGCAATCGGCATTGTTGCTAAAAATCTATTGAAAAGTATTTCGAAATTCTCGTCAATTATGTTGTTGTTTTCATGGGTAGTTCGTGGTTTTCTGTCTCCTTTTTTCAAAAATGATTTCTGAAGAGTGTTACGAAATATGTTTTATTTCATCATGAAATGAATTTAAGCATCTGTTTGTTACGATTAAAAATAAATACGTATTAAATTGATGAATTAACTTATTACTAAAGCGCTATGATGTTCCCCATTGTTCTGGGAGTTTTACAAAGTTGGTCGGCTTCTGATTCGCCAAAGTTATGCTTTGGAAGTTTATGGTGTTTCGCCGAAATTTCGACTTAATCAGAAGATAAGCCCAAGCCTGATTTTTTTTTTTGGGGGGGGGGGAGGGGCAGGGTTTGCTTGTTTTGGTGTCATTCCTAACCTTTAAATAAGCCCTACTTCAGATGACTACAGAAATTGGAAGGTGGGTTCCAAGTGGTAAATTGGGACACGAATAGGGTTTTCTGGGCCCTCTACCCAGAATTTCTCAATCTGAATTAACCAAAACGCTGACTTGGGAGCTTTAGTGAACGACCATGATTATTGGAAGGAATGAATGTATTGAACTTTAACGCATAGCATTTTTACTAAATTTGAACATATGTAGGTCATGAACCCGAAAAATGTTTTTTGATCAAACAATAAACATCAATTATGGTGCATAAAAAAATAAGGAATCTCCTTACACCAAACCTTGGCGTTTCTTTTGCTACAAAAATATATAAGACCGGGTCTTATTTTCAGCGAAATACGGTATCGCAGTATCCCCCTCTCCCCCAATTATTCGTTACTTAAAACAGCGTTGAGTAAGCGTAGCGAATTGTTTAACTTTTACCCCAATTGAGCTAGTTATAATAATATTTCCCACCCAGCAGTGCGGGGGGCCCGCTACGCGGACCCTCCGGACGGTGGAACCTAAGGCTTACAGCAAAGTGGTGGGGTGCGCGGAGAAAAGTTATAGTAATATTTTATAGGTTGTTGTTGTTGCGTGCCAGCTAAACTGGCAATTTGGGGTGCGCTGCTTCACTTTTCCAACTGTACCGTAATTTGTTGTGAAGTCCGACTTCTACAGTACACACATGCCATAAGAACCCGTTTATAGGGTAGGCAACCATTCACAGCGTATCAACACATTTATACAAAGAAAGGACAAAGACAGAACACATTTATACAAAGAAAGGACAAAGACAGAACACATTTAGACAAAGAAAAGACAAAGACAGGAGAGAGAAAGTACGTCCATGGCCCAGCCGGGATTCGAACCCGGACCTTCCTGTCGCAGTCAGACTTCTCTGACCACTGGACAAGGCAGGGGGCTATTTTTGTAGGTGTGATGGTAAAATTTTATTTTTGTGCCGAACATTTATTTTTAAGTCGATGTTTAACATTCCAGAAAAATTTGGGCTCCAATACTTTGACGGTCAACGATGCATGAAGTATTGTTTTATTTAGTTTTAAAACTCATTTCTCTGAATCTTACTTGAGTATTACATTAGCAGAACCATTTTCACATGTGAACAAAAATAAATGAAAAAATTAACGTGGATCACGTGAGGGGAGTACAAAGGTTTTTCCAGAGAATGTTCCCATATTTAATACCTCGATCGTTTCGGTGTGACATAACGATCGGTAAAGTACTTATAGTTAATGACGCCACCCATTACAGTCATTCCGATTGGATTGGTCTCGGTACTGAAAATCAAATGACAAAATCCAGAGAAATAAAACTAAAAAATTGTGAACTACTGAAAAAGGGGCTCTTTATAAACCTGAAACACGAAAATGCAGTAATCTGAAATTTTTATGTTTCATTAAAGATATTTTTGTTCATTTATAGCTAGGTTGCATTTTAAGAAGTCTTTAAAAATTGATTGGATGACTTATCCTAGCAACACCATCATTTTATTACGCAATAGAGAAAACTATTATTGAGCAATAGTTTCCCCACCAATCTTATTGCTTAACAAATGCTATGTAGCAAACGAAAGAACACATTTATGGAAAAGCTTTACCATGACTGGAAATGCATGGCAGACGATCTTTTTATAAAATATCTTTAAGGATGACTTGAAGGATTACGTTATCAAAAGCTTTTATTTGATAGTTAAGTCTGTCTGCTCATTTTCACTTTTTCATTTTGATGAATTTTCACGTTTATTTGTGTGTTTTATCTGTTCTATTTACTGAATCCGGTCGTTTATTTTAATCCCATTTCGCGACATTTAGAAGTTTTCTAGGAACGATTCTTTTCTGGCAGATGGAATATGTAAGTGCATTTTCATGTTAATCCTGAAAGAAGATTCTTTTTCGTGGCATTTTTGAATTCATCTTTTATTTGAGTTATTTTACGCAATCGGTATATTACTCGTATAATTTCAGTTTAATGTTGAAAAATGTCGCGTCGTTAGTTTAGTTGGTTGCGACAGGTGGTAATTGATTCGTTTAAATGAAAAATGAGACCCCAGGTACTTAAGGGCTGAGATTGAATTGCATATCTTCAATTTTTATTCAATTTAATTTCTCGGATCAAGTATATCCTGCAGAACTAATCATTGTGTTTATTATGTTTCTTAAATCGTTTTGGGGAAAATTCTGTTTACTGGGAGGGGGGTAGGACCTTCAAGGTCCCCGATGTACAGAGCTTGTTGCTTCACTACTGGTGGTGAGTTTTTTTGTCATGATGACCACACACACACAATAGGGAAGTTTTCGATTTTTCAATTTTATTTTTATATGATAGAGTAACATGTATGAACATCATAGGTGAAAAAATTTTTGCGATACGATGAGTAGTTTTTTTTTAAATTAATTTTTAAAGTTCAAGCGCTTGTGACGTCAAATGGCATAGGAAGTGACGTCATGCGCTCTTCCGATAGGGGAGAAGCCTAAGGTCACGCATTCGACTTCGAAGGCGAAACGTAAAAGGCTTATCTCCTCGCATTTAACTCCTCGCGTTTCTGGAACATTAAACCTCTCATCCTCTCGGAAATATTCGAATATCATCATTGATGTTGCATGAGGAAGATTATTTTAGATTGTGCTTTAACGAATCCGGTCTCCATAGTGTGTTCAAAAAGATTATTGAATTTCTAAAAAATATAAATATCAGCGCGCTCAAAATGTCCCTAGCGAAAACAAGGGATTTTCGGCTGAAGGCTGCCCATTCGCGCCCTGTGACGTAGGCTCGTGACGTTTCAGAAGAGCGCACTTTTGCGCGTGGGTTTTTAAAAATTCATTAAAAATCAACCACAGTGTTTTAAAATTCGGCGATGGTGAATTTTTTAGTTTTGAGGGTCAATTAACAATATCCAACAGCCAAAATATGAACATTTAATAGGTTGCAACTTCCCTATTATTGATTTCTTTTGCACACGGTATATTTCCATCAGACCATCTAGATGACATCACTACAGGGCCGTGCAAAGAAATTTTGGAACCCGTCACATATGACTTTTACGGCCCCCTTTATATTGTTTACCCCCTACGTTCCAATTTCACGACTCATTTTATAAATCTCGGGCCCCCTTCGGGCCCGAGGCAACAGGTGTACCCTCTCCCAATTCCCTGTGCACGCCCCTGCATAACTAACTCAGTTCTTTTCCGAATGACATATGTTCCTAGGTCACAATACAAAATTGTCGCATTTATTTAAATGGAATTGTTTCCAAAAACAATATTTGTGCAGTCAATTCCCTAACTTACGCGAAGGATGCGTTCCAAGACCCATCGCGTAAGCCGAAATTTCGCGTTGTGGAAAAGGGAATGGGTAAATTTTTTTATAAACATATCTAATTATTTAAGACACATGTTAACACCACCTCAAACTATTTCAAATCATTCCTTAACTATACATTACTATTTCTTACATAAAGAATTGAATTTTCATTTCTTTTTTCAAAAAGGCTTGTCTTAATCAACATAAAATGCTGTTACGATGCACAAATTCAGTGATCAACGGGAAAAGGAAGGGAGACATAAAACTAATGAGTACGGTAGTACGTACAATATGTAGTAATAATGAGATGTTGTTCCATAGTAATACTGTGCAGTAGATCCAGTAATGATATTTGTAACTTTAATAAATGAAGATGTTGATTTATGCTGCCTGATCAGATCGTTATTCTAATGTATTTTTAAATACGGTTGCTTCCCTAGTTATTTTTATAACGTTTCCATCTATGGCAACACCCCTCTGCCTGGTTTCTTTGATTCTCAAAGAGGAGCTTCCATTTTCATAATTTTTGCGTTTTTCATAGACACTACTCAGTGAACTTTTACGGATTTCCTTTTATCTTGACTTTTAATTGTACATATGGAAGATTCACTCACACCTAATATTGTCGTGCTACCTTAGACGCATTTTTTAGTTCAAGCATATGGAGAACCTTTAAAAAAAATTTATTCTAAAAAAAAACAAGAACGTGAGATTAGTTCATGATTATCAACAAATTCACTCGATCTTGAGGCAAGAAAAGAGTAGTTCTCCGTTGTTTTGGAATGCAAATTCTGGTAACCTGCAAAAAGGCTTAACTAAGAGAGAGAAATATGTAAATTTATTCTTCCTCGAAAACTTGGTTGCATTGGAGATAAAATATGATAAAGAGAATGAAAATATGCATAGTAGTTAGGTTTAAATTATTTGCGTTTAGGGTGCTACGGAAACAGAAAAACAACCAAGAATTGTACTTCCGTTGAAGTCATTTTAAAATTACTTATGCGCTAAAATAAGCAGTATGACACCATATAAGCAGGAAAAATCAGGGCTACCGACTTTGAGGGAAAATGACAGACTCCAACTCTCGAAGCTAAAAACCTCCGACTCCTTTACCCCAAAATCAGTCCACTCCGACTCCGTAGCCATGAAAAAAAAAAAAAAAAAGCAATACACTAAATCGAAGATCGATAATTTTTTTTTTAAATTTATTTATATAAAAAAAATCTATTTTTTAGTTTGTGAGTGAAAACACGATAAACCTAAAAGTTGTGTTACGTTGTATCTCCCTAATTGAGAAAGTTAAAAAAAAAAAAAAACCCGGAATGCTTGCGGATAACCTGCAACGCGGACAATCCGTCGACGGATGATCCAAAAATTTCTTGTTCTTTCAGAAATACACTTCTGCTTTGATGATAGTACTTTATATTTGTCAAGTATCGTCTGCTTCCTGGGAGAAGAGGGCACAGCAACAGAAATCCTTCCTTTTTATCCGACACTTCCGCGTAGAAGGCATCGTGTGCCGCCAATTACCATCTATTAGGGAGGGAAAGGGGGGTGGCAGACGACATGACAAGACTGGGCGTAATGATCGGCAGACGATCGCAACACTCCCTGGGTCGTGGCCGGGGGTCGAGAGGGAGAGAAGGGATGAGGTTGTCATCGTCTGGAGATGGAACAGACGGAGAGGAATGGAGTTGCGGTCTGCCTTTCGAAATACCAATGGAGAGGATTTTTTTTTTATCCCCCTCTTCTCCTTTTGCTGCGTGGGAATTTGGACCGTGGAAATAAGGGAAGGACGAGGGAGTTCTGTATTACAATCTATAAGGTTATTTACGGCATTTTTAAATCAAAGATTGTAGTGGAAAAAATAAAATAAAAGTGGTCTCGATTTTTGTTGCCGTTGTGTGTGATCCGACAGGTTTCCACAGGAAGTTTGGAGACGCAAATAAAGTAAAAATAAATCATGGCATTGGTATAAAATAAAATGTTAATTTCTGACGCATACGTGAACTGATGTAACAATTGCAATTTTTAAAAAAATAATTCAAAGGTTATTGATTTGCAAGAAAAAAAAAAAGCCCATTTGTATACAGCGAAACAGTGGAATCTATCTGCACACTCCCTAATTTGAATGCCCCGATATTTTGAACATATTTTTTATGATCCCGGCGAATACCGATGCATTATCTCATATCCCTTGATAATGAATACCCCAAGAATCTGAACTCTTGCTCGGTCCTATGAGCGTTCAGAAGGAAGAGAGTCCACCGTAGAATCTTTTAATGCGTTCCAAACTGAACGAGGAAGTTTGAAATTAAATATTTTATTTCATTATTTAAGGTAGTAGTGGCATCTGCACGGCTTTGCAGATAGTAGAAAGTTAAAAGGTCTTTTGGTTCGCCTGTATATTTACAAATAATGTATGATGAATTTCTCGCCAATTGCCTTGCCCATGTTACGGTTCCACGTTATGATAACTTGGTAATTTACTCGTCCATCTTATGCTAATTTTGCTCGGGAAAATGTTCTTAAAATTGCAATAGAAAAAGAACAAAATCGAATTTTCGAAAAAACGTTTCTAGGTGCACACCCCCTGCTACAAACTAATTCTGTGCCAAGTTTCATGAAAATCGGCCAAACCGTCTAGGCACTATGCGCGTCACATAGATCCCCACAGACAGACAGAGATCCGGACAGAGAGAGAGAGAGATCCAGACCATGAAACTTTCAGCTTTATTATTAACTACTCTGGTGTCCAAAAGTTAAGCATAATTCATAAATTGCGAGAAAAATCTGTAAATTTTCATAAAATTACATAAAGTTACTTATGGAGATTCATTGGTTGAAGAAGAAACAATATGTTTATACAAAATAGTATAGTCGATGGGGCCATGCGCGAATTAGGTGCGCGTTTCGGAATGTGGATAAAAGAGCTCGCACGCTTGAGAGAGTTCAGGCGCGTTTCATGCAATTGCTGTACCAAGAAACATTGGATCTGGTGAAACAGAACTAATAATGGCACAAAGACGCCAATTGGACATCTTTGCGAAAGGAAGAATCGTTGGAATGCTAGAATCTGGACGATCACAAACTGAAGTGTCTCGTATTCTTAATGTGCCTCAGTGTGTAATCTTGAGACTGTGGCAGAGGTTTTCTAATATGGGAGATGTTACCCGCCGACCAGTACCAGGTCGACCAAGAGTCACAACCGCAAGCCAAGATCGTTTTCTGGCAACTTCTGCACGACGTCATAGGGACAGCTGTGCCAGAGAACTGGGTTCAGCGCTCAGTGCCGTCACAGGAATAACAATTTCGAGGCAAACTGTTTACAGGAGACTCAATCATGTCGGTCTGTATGACAGAAGACCAGCAGTTTGCATTCCTCTTACATCAGCGCACAAACGCGCTCGTTTAAACTGGAGCTTGCAACATCGGCATTGGAGTCTGGGACTAATGCCGATGGTGTGGGCTAATGTGATGTTCAGTGATGAGTCCCGCTTTACTCTACACAGTGATTCTCGTCAGGTAACAATCTGGAGAGAAAAGGGGACTCGTTTCTAACCTCAAAACAAGAGAAAGACATCACTTTGCGTCAGCAGGAGTAATGGTGTGGACGGGCATTATGTTGGATGGCCGCACCGACCTCCATATTTTTGAGACAGGCTCAGTCACTGGTCAAAGATACAGAGACGAGGTTCTTGAGCCTTATGTTCGCTTGTTTCGCGGTGCTGTTGGTCCTGAGTTCATATTCATGGACGATAACGCGCCATGTCACCGAACAGCTGTGGTGGATGACTTCCTCGAATCAGAAAATATCCAGCGAATGACGTGGCCTGCTAACTCCCCTGATCTGAACCCTATCGAGCATGTCTGGGATATGCTCGGGAGACAACTTGCAGCCCGTTCGCCCCCGCCAAGCTCCGCTCCGGAGCTAAAAAGAGCTCTCCAGCATGCTTGGAACTGTTTAAGCCCACAACTCATCCACCACCTCATAGAAAGTATGAGTAATCGTTGTGCAGCGTGCCTGGCAGTTACAGGTGGCCATACACACTATTGAACTTCAGCATCATCTTTTAAAGAAAAATTTTTGTGCAAAGAGTAAACTCCTCATATGCCTAATTTTCATTTAAACTATTTTTTGGGATGATAAAAGTAAATATTACCGTTTTTTTTTGAGTAGTTTCCTTATTTTGTAACCGTGTTGTACTCGCATATCACGTTTCCCCCTATTTCGATGTATATTTCTCACATTACTCACATAAATAACAATTATGCTTAACTTTTGGACACCAGTGTAGTAGTACCCGCACGGCTTTTCCCGTAATAGAAAAATTAAAAGGTATTTTGGTTTGCCTGTATATTTACAAGTAATGTATGGTGAATTTTCTCACCAATTGGCGTGCACCCATGTTACGGTTCCACGTTATGATAATTTTGTATCGCGCCAATTGGTTTATGCCCATGTTACGGTTTCACGTTATGATAATTTCGTAATTTACTCGTCCATCTTATGATAATTTTGCTCGGGAAATTGTTCTTAAAATTGCAATAGAAAAAGAACCACATCGAATTTTCGAAAAATCGCTTCGAGGTGCACACCCCCATAGTATAAACTAACTTTGTGCCAAATTTCATGAAAATCGGCCGAACGGTCTAGGCGCTATGCGCGTCACAGAGATCCTGACAGACAGAGATCCGGACAGACAGAGTGACATTCAGCTAGTAAAGAAAAGATAAAGATTAGGAAAATATAGCCTTTTAAATACATCAATAAAAAGACTTTTTCCCCTGCTTTATTTTTTACTGGTGGTGCCCGCACTGCTTTGCCCGTAGTAGAAAATTAAAAGGTCATTTGGTTCGCCTGTATATTTACAAATAATGGATGATGAATTTCTCGTCAATTTCCTATAATAGTTTGCCATGTTACGGTTCCACGTTGTGATAATTTGGTAATTTACTTTTCCACGTTATGATAATTTGCTGGATAAAATGTTCTTAAAATTGGAATTGATAAAGAACAAAATCAAGTTTTCGAAAATCGCTTCGAGGTGCACACACAATGCTACAAACTAACATTTTGCCAAATTTCATGAAAATCGGCCGAACGGTCTACGTGCTGTACGCGTCACAGAGATCCAGACAGACAGATATCCAGACAGAAAGACTTTCAGCTTTATTATTAGTAGAGATTTTCAGGCTTTGTTTTTTTCAAAAATAAATAAATAAGTAAAAAGTAAATAAAGGGTTAAGTTCTTTGCAAAATGAAATAGGTCCAAGCCATATCACACTGAATTTATCTATAAACTCTGAGTAATAATGCGTTCGGAATGGAAGAAGACGATATAAAAAGCGTTACCCCGTCACTGTTCAAGTTAAGGTAATTTACCTTTTTCAAAACGAAGAAATTTGAAATTTGTTTTGAAAATTACAGTACATAAGAAAAGAACAGTGTATTTTGTAATAAAATTTGCATTGCAATATTTTGCAGTTTTAGCAATAAATTTGGACTTTCAAAAAAAAAAAAAAAATTTTTTTCACTTATTTTTACGTATGAGAGAAAGTAAAAAATAAATTAATTTGTGTTGAAGTATCTTCTATTTGGTTATAAAAGTTTTTCATCAAATGAATAAACGAATGAATGAATAAATAATGAAACAAAAAATGTATAAATAAATAAATAAAAATAAGATGACAAAAAAAAATAAATAAATAAAAAATAAATAAATGAATAAACAAATAAATAAATGAGTGAAATAGTCAATGAATAAGAAAGAATGAAGGAGTTGTTTTCTGGTCCTTAGAGCTATTTATTTTTTGACTGTAATGAACTTGATGTTTACGAACATAGATTAAGTATTGCTAGATAAGTGGTGCTACATACCGAACTCTGCTAACTATTTCACTTTACCCTTCATTTCCGTACTTCCGTTTTTAAGTGGCTTCAAATTGTTAAAAAATAATTTATCAACATTAAAAAAATTAAAGAATACAGTGAAAGAAACGCAGCATTTATTCTTACAGCAAAGCAAACGTACATGTTGTGATTAGTCAATCAAAAGGGATGAATACGGGATGACGATAGTAAAGATCAGGCACCCAGAATGCATCTCGATCGTACGTGACTTACAAGTCAAGTTTTTACTGCATTTCGTCTGAGTAATAACGATACCTGCTTAGTTTTTTTCTCCCCTATATATGCTTGATATTTCTTGACGTTGATTTTTCTGTTGAATTTCGTGTATGTGTATTTATCATAAGATTTTTTCCTGTATAGGAGAGAGGGGTTGTTTGTTCTTGATTATGAAGAACTGGGCGCTCTTATGGGAGGTCACGGGAGGTCAGAGTGACTTCCAAAAAGATTTCCTTCTTTGGCAAATTTTGTCTGAAGATTCGGTAAATATGGGGTCATAATTGTAATATTGCAACTTTTAAATGCCCGAATGTCCTTTTTCATTAGATGAACTAAAAGTGCACACCTGTGTTTTATCATTTGAAAAATTTGGAATTTCTGCCTTCTCAAAAATTTCAATTCAGAGCGCTCCTTAACAGAAGAGCCTTTGAGAAAACTATTTACTGTTTTTGTTCAACTGCAATTGTAGTGTTAGGAAAGTTGTTATTTATTTTGTGAAACTTACGGTTTTCGCGTCGCGATAAGTTTAATAAATCAAAAATTAATGAGCACGGAAGTGAGAGCCGGTAATATAGCCCTCTTTGGTTGTTTTCTCTGCGTAGGTCTTGCCTTGACTGAGAAAGAACTTTTACGTTGTTATAAGCCAAAAAAAAAAAAAAAAAAGGACCACCCAGAAAATTCTTTTATTTTCCCAGCAGTTATTTTTTAATTAATTTTTTAAAATGTCCGATTTTTCAAACAAGGCATGGTCTAGATGACGTCACGAATGATGCTTTTTGGCGCATCTTTGTACCGCGTTTCCACGTTATGATAATCAAGAAGCGAATTAAAATTGCGCTCTACGCTTTGCTCAACCATATCGTTGCCAATGCACATGAGTAAAGATGCAAATTAAATATTTTGCTCCGAGAACGGCAACACAGAATGGTATTTCATCATTTGTGATGTGATGTCATCGGCAAGAAATGTAAACAGTGAAAAATCACCGATTTAAGTAATTTTTTAAAAATATTGAACTTAAACAAATTCTTTAAAAAAATGGTTAGACCCTATGCTTTTAAGCATGTTCTTTCAGAAAAAAAATACTTTTAAAATATTTGAAACGACACCATTAAACCAAATGAATCCGCGCGCTTTATTTAAATTTCATTTTTTCTTCAAAACAGTCAAAATGTGAATGGTTTAATTTATTTGCTAATTAAAATCGTTTTGCAGTGTGTCATATATATCTGCTATCGTCGTAATTCGAAGGTGTTGACGCTTCTTTTTTGGTGTAGTTATTCATTCCGCATTATCTCTTCGAGCGAGAATAAACTGAAAAAGATGTCAATATTACAAAAGCAGGAGAAAAAGGCAGGACTGGATGTGTTCGAACATGATGTGAGTGCTTGCGGAAGGCTATAAATGATGTATTTTGTGCTTTTTTATTTTATTATCTTGTGTTTTTATTGTCAGGTTTTTTTTCTGGTTATCTTTTGTGAGATAGTTTTGGTTTAGCCTTTTGCACACTTCATCATTTAGCACCCCCCAGTAATTAATTTTGTTACATTGATTTTTTTGTCTGAAATCAATTTAGTGAAGATATAAATCATTGAATAAATTTGTTTTGAAATATTTTTGGAGAAAAAATATAGCTGGGGAAAGTTTCTCTTCTGGTAATAGAAACAGCGCGATGCTGAGACGTTCGTCATAGATTCTTGAGAAAATCTGCCGACTATTTCTTAGCATGAGGCGGATAGAAATTTTTTTTAAACGATATTTTTTTAATAAAAAGTATTTTTTATTGTCATTAAAATTTTTTCTTTTTAGATCAAAATAAATTGATCAATAGCTTGTTCCGATGATTTTATAATATCGAGAAAACCCTTCACCGCACCGTTTAACGCGATTCATAAAATATTTAAGATGCAGTATTATTTAAGCGGTATATCGTAGGTTATTTCATTAGTGTAGAAGGTAACAAATTTCGTCTCTAATTTTTTTAAATATCTTTTGTATATATGACTATGAAAATTTATGTTATTTTATGTTTTCTTTTCAAATTTTGACATGTAATTTTATTTATACATAAGTCAAAATTTATTCCTGGAAGTTTCGTACATTTGAGCTGAAAACATTTCAAATCATGAACGAGCAATTGTTTGAAAACATATATTTTTTGAACATACACATAATTCAGAAATGGTCAAGCGGTGCTTGTATATTCAACACGTTGACTCACGACAGTGTTCAAAAATCTGGCCCAAAATTACAATTTGATTTTATCACATATATTATTAAAAACTCTAAATCTAGTGCATATTTATCATCAAAAAGCATGAAAAAAAAAAAAAAAAAAAGCACCTACCGAAAGAAAAAAAAAAAACAGCGTCCGACAAAGCCATGTCGTATATATACCCAAGGGGGGGGGGACCCCCCCGGCGAGAAACGAGTTATTTCTGTCCAGCCTGTAAAGAGAAGCCAGTCCCTTGTGTGGAAGATTGTTTTAAGAAGTTCCACAAACAATATAATTTTATTTTATTTATTGAATTTATTTATTTATTTATTTTTTTTTAAATAAATTTCTGTACTTGTGCCAGCCAGCATTGATTTTTTTGTTCTTTTTCCCAGAAGCCATCAATCGATATTAGTACTGATATATTCCAAGTTTAATCGTAGCTGCACACAAATGGCAAGTAAACAAGTACGAGATAACTCGTAGTTGGCGTCCTAGAAAACAACGCAATCTACGAGTTATCTCGTAGTTGTCAGTCAACGTGTTAAGCACCCCTGTGACATCATGCAAATCTGTTGAAACTGCACAATTTTCACGAATCGCTATTCCCCCCCCCCCCTAGACGTAGAAGATAGTAATATATATAAAGTGGCAATAATGGAAAAAAAAAAGAAAAAGTTAGGAATTTATCAAACTGAAATGTGTTAATAATATTTTGTCTGTGAAAAAGTTTCATACAACTTGTTTCTAACACTCCCGCAAAAGTGCTATTTTGTCGAAGACAGTGAGATTCTTATCAGTGAAATTTATAAGTGATGTAATGCTTCCATTGTACTTCAAATTGAGAATTTCCAAACACACTAAATTGTTCCATTTATATTAAAAAGGATAGAAAATGTAAACAATGTATGGGACGTGCCCAGGTTTTATTATTTGCTGGTTGTAAATATGCATTTGTATCGGAATTGGAAGATATTTCGAAATTTGGTATTTTATATCTCCACTCATAAATATTTCCATTTTTGAAAATGTTTCCCGAAACAAAATAAAATACTGACGGCTCATTTAATATGCATGGATTCATACGAAATCGCACGAAATTTCTGCTGAAATGAAGTGAAAAGATGCTTTGTTTTGCGATAAGTATTCTTCATTCCCAGGAGGCTCTTATATATTTATAAGTTGCTCTCAGTTTTGCGAACAAAATTAATTCCGAAAATTGGTATTTTATGAGTGGCAACGGCGGTTCTTTGTCATTATCAGACCCGAAAAAAATCGAATGTTTCGACATTTATTGGGTGGAAATATTCCGGAATAGAATTTCAATTTGTTTCGTCTTCTTTTTATCTAGATCTAGAAGGCGATTTGATGCGCTCCTTTTAATATAATTCTTTGTAGAAATAACTTCGTATGAGCATAGTCGATGGTGGTGATGCTTTTATTAAATTTTCATTATTTTTCTTTATTTCGCTAGCGTTACGAGCAAGTTTCCAGGAATTAAGTATACAGCATAGAAATAGTTAATTTAACTCTATGGCTTCTAGCAAAATGGTAAATTTCGAATTCTCATCGCTTCAGCTGGAGTTGTTGTTTTTCTTTTAGTCTAAAATTAAGTTTAGTACCAAACATAATAACATTTAAGTGAAGAAATGGAAACATAAAAACAACTTTACATACACGTAATTCGTGGCTGTGAGAACTTCTTCATATATTTTGCAAAAATAAATGTATTTTTTTAATCTAATTTACATTTTTTTTCTATTTAAAATTGTGTTATGTATTTTATTTGATTCTGGTGTTTTCCTTGAAACGCTAAAGCACAAGTCAGCAAGCTTATTTCTGAATAGGGTCGTTTCCAAAATTTTAAAAGTATTTTTTTCTGCAAGAGCATGCTTAAGAACATAGGATCTGACCATTTTTTTTAAATAATTCGACTAAGTTTAATGTTTAAAAAAAATTACTTTATTCGATGCGCTTTCATTGTTTATCAATCTGCCGATGACATCACAAATGATGAAATGCCATTCACTGATGCCAAAGCGTAAAGCAAAATATTTAATTCGCATTTTTACTCCCGTGGATTGGCAACGATATGGTTGATAGCAAACGTAGAGCGCAATATTTTAATTCCCTTCTTGATTATCATAACGTGGAATGGCAGCAGACAGATGCCAAAGAACATCATTTGTGACGTCATAAAGACTACGCCTTGTTTGAAGAATCGGACATTTTAAAAATTTAATTAAAAAATAACTGTTGGGAAAATAAAAGTATTTTCTGGGTCCGTGTTATTTTTTTTTTGCTTATTCTATCGATTTCAGTGACTAAAAGTAGCACTTTTGACTGAAGGAAACACCCCCATTTTCATAACAAAGGGTGGCGACAGATCAGGGAGATCAGGGAAAAGTCAGGGAACTTTATTAATCAGGGAAAAGTCAGGTAAATATCAGGGAACTTCGAAAAAATAGCAAAAAATCAGGGAAAATTGATTTTATGAAGAAAAAAAAAATTTTTTTTTTTGCTTTACACAATTAAGTACTCTAATTCCCTATGCATTTTCCGCCAATTATCTGTTCAAAAAAAAAAGGTAAAATTAATGAGGTGCGATTATACACTGCCGCATATTTGTGCATCTTTTTTCCTTAACGTCAAAGTATTGAGTCTTGCTTATTAACCACAGGATGAACTTTCTAAGATTGCTTCTGTGTCTGTTAGGTTGTTTATTTTACCTAGCTTGAAATTTCCTTTCACGCTTTCAATGCTACTTAAAATAAACAACCATACAGGCAAAGAAGAAATCTTCATTAATGCCTTGTTCCTTTGCTTTTATTCCATTGTCACTTAAGTAAATATCTTAATTTTTCTACTGTCAAAATGCTGTATTCCTTCATTAAAACTTATGTTTTTAGAGAAACGCTCCCTATGAATGGATGTCAAATGGTTTCATCTGTTTTTACATAAATATGTCAATTAGTTATATAAGAATAACTACATCACTTCTATTCTTTCATTATTCTTACAACAATTATTATACTGTTTGAAAATTTAGTTCAAAATAATTTCAATTGCTTTTTAGTTCTATCATACAACACATATGTTTTTAAGAGTGATTTTAATAGTTTCTTAAAATTCCTGTACTAAGTGGTTTCTGGAAGTAAAGTTTTTTTTTTTAATTTTCTATAATCTCTCCATGTAGAAAAATTTTATATACTCTTTTGTAGGGATTCTTTTTCCAAAAAAATTGACTAATATGTTTTTTTTAACCATTTTATTAAAAAAGTAACATTTTTTAAAAAATATATCTTTAGTTCAACAACTTTACACAATTTAAAACGTTTAAAATACTGTATTTTATACAAACATACAATGGATTTCAAGTAGAGCAAAAAAAGGAAACCATTATCATTGGTAACGTAAATCAGGGAAATTTGGTGTATTTAATCGGGGAAAAGTCAGGGAACTTTTTTTCACAGTTCCTGTCGCCACCCTGTAACAGATTTCACTGCAATATAATGTTGATTTCTCGTTGAACGCGACAGTCACTAAATACGCAGTTATCTCAGTTGCTATTCGCAACTCCAATAAACTATAAGGGGCGCTGCAGCCACTGTCTAATGGCGGATGAAAAAGGTAAAACAAACGTATGCCGTAACTTATAACTTGCTTTGACGCTTAGTGAATAACAGTAATTTTCCATCGTGTTCGTGGGAAGCTTTCTTTTCTATTCTTCTGAAATTGCATTACATCATAAACTGCCTGAAGCCTGTAATTTACCCCCCCCCCCCAAAAAAAAAAACACGTGGAATGCAATGTTTTACCTTTTTGGAGTTGCGCATTATTCGTTGCTTTAGCATCAAGATTTACAGGTTACCTGTTCCACGATGATGCAGTTAATACAATCACTATCCTTTAGAGTTTAGAGCAGCGGTTCTCTACCTGGTGCGTGTCGAATAATTTCAAGGGATGTGTGAGGGCATAAAAATTAAATAAAAAATAAAACAAACAATGATTTATTCAACTTTGTAAGTCACTTATGTTCTTACCTAAGTCCTAAATTAACCCAAAGAAATAAAAAAAAGTATAAATTGTATTTGTTTCTCTGCTTTTTGTTATTTCAAGAGTTAGAATTATAATTTGTTCAAAATAAAGATTTTTGTAGCGATGTTAAATTTTGTGTGAAATGATCTAGAGTTTTACTTACTAGCTAGTTTCAGCTGTTTTAATTTTCTGCAGTTTCCTATTGTACTACATGTACTAATCACGTATGAGTGGGGGGGAAGGGGGGTGAACTCATACTTGTACTGTCATATAAGGTACCGGGGGTTACCTTATGTCCATGTTCATTGTGGGGCATATAGCCTCAACCCCTGCTTTGGAGTCGGTTATTTTAAATGATGGAGTAAATGACGCCCTATCAGTATGCATGGGGGAGTGGTAATTAAGTTATGTCGAGCCATTTGCATAAGCAGAAAGCGACCAGATTTCGTCGCTATCGGTAAACCGGGCATGTTCCCCCCCCCCCCCCTCAAACGTTTTATTCTAATGTTCTTCTTTATTATTACTATTATTATTATTATTTTAAAGACAGAAATGAGCCTTCATAATAATTAGGGTGTTTTTCTTTCTAGGTAAGATGGCAGATCTTATTTCTCTGTGGTAAAGGTAAATCATAACCTTTTTTAAGTATTCCTTTTATTTTCGTTACTTTTTTGATGACATATGTTAAATACGTAAGGATTATGTCGTACAGGTGTACAAATGCTGCCAGCATAGTGTGTTCCGTGGTTGAGTTATGACACAGTCCTAGACATTTTCATTTTTGTTAACTTTTATTGTATTTACTTTTTATTGGTGGGAGAATTTTTTCAATTGTTGCCAAAACAAAAACCTATTTTTAGTAATTATTTAGTCAATTGTTAATTTGTTTATGAATCTTATGAACATTTTTTTCTTTCTTCTATTGATTGAAATATTTTTGGACTTAAATGATTCCAGGGGTGATTGTGTTTCGGTATTTTACCGAATTTCCGGTATTTTCGGACGTATTTCCGGTATTTTTATGTCCAAAAATACCGGAATTATGTGTTTTTTTTTTTGTTTTTTGTTATGCTTTTATCTCCCTACCTCCGCAATCTTTTTAAATTATATAATACTCATCAAATATACCTGCAAGAGCCTTAAGATGGACACCTATCCCTTAAGATGGACAAATGTCAAGATACTTGGTATAACACCAGCTCAAAAGTAACTTTGTAACCCATTAAAAATTTAACCAAATGTACACACAATATTTTGACTCAGAACTATTTAATACTATGGCAAAGGTGCACTTAAGTAATAGGGGCCAAAGATTCCCCCCCCCCCCCCCCCCCCGTTCTCGCTTTAAAACTTTCAGGTATTTTTTGATGAACTCACAATCACCCCTGCTTAAATGAACGGTTATAGGGTTAACCTTTTTTTAAAGTTTAAGTAACTTAGGTTTAAGTTAAAAAATTTTTGACTTCATTTTTTTTGGGAAGTTCGTTTTGTAATTACAATTTTCACTAGAGGCTAGAGAATTTAATTTTGTTTTGAAAGTTTCCTCAAGATATTTTCTGTGAAAAACGTTCACCCGCCTGCGCATTATCTGTTTAAAGCTTACAGGCGAATGAAGGGAACAGAATTTCTTGACATATACAATCTGCCCACGGTTGCTTTGGAGCAGGGTTGCCCACAAGGGGGGGGGGGGGAGTTGCACCATTAAAATTTTTGGAGGGAAATTTTTTTTTACCTTTTTTTAAAATTTATTTATTAATTTATTTTGAATTTAAATTTATATTCTACGTTTATATTTTATTTCATTATTCATTTAGTTTGTGTGTGCGTATGTCGTTAGCGTAGTACAGGACTTTTCTAATAAAAAAAAAAAATAAAAACAAATAAATAAATAATATTTTTAAAAATAAATAAATGAAATATATTTATTAAAATTAAATAAAAAAGAGAGATAAAAAAGGGAAGAGGGATGAGAAAAATGGGGGTTGGGATTTGCGCCATTGAACTTGGGGGAGGGAATGAGCACCCCTGCTTTGGAGTTGGCAAATGTCCAGTTAGGACGAGTCTATCTAAATGAGGGGGGAAAACAAAAAATTGTCGCGCATGCTACGCTTATTTGAATGAGACTCGGCTTAATTTAGAAGGCTTACCTCCATTTAGAAAAGCTGGCATCCCTAAAGACGAATTGATGCGTCTATTTCCGCCTGTAACCAGGATGTTAGTCTTTTTCCATCTCATCGGTCGTCAGTTTGTAATAGAATTGTCTTTATGAAAAAAGGTCATTTCCTATACCAATGTCATCTGTATTTAATTCTTTGTTAATATTTCTCACTGGGCACATTCATGCTCTACGAAGAAAATTTGCAGCTGTTGAATTGTTCAGAAACAAAGAGAAAAAGTCACGAAATGGCGGGATATTAAAGCCGATTCGTAGTTACCGTTAAAACTTGAGCTCCATGCATGTTATTTCCTTATTAGAATATCGTGTATCAGTTGCGTGTCGCAGTGAGTTGACGTTTTCTTCCGAGTTCTTTTTTTTTTTTTTTTTTTGGTTTGTTCTTTTTTAAAACTGCTTTTGATAATGTTTCGTTTTGCCGGTAGGGGAAGCGTGCGTGTGCTTTTGACGCTAAAGTCTTAATTATTTCATACGAGTTATTTAATGTATCTCGTGCCTTTTATGAAATTGCTAGATGTTTTGCAGAAATTTAATTTCGCTTCATTTGTTAATGAAATGTAATAAAGAATTTCTTTTGGTTTGATCTATGGTAGTATATTTGAATGTTTTGCTCTTGGTATGTGGAAAACAATGCTTGCAGCAGTGCAATAAAATTCAGGTAAATCAAAACAATTGTTGAAATCTCAGAAATATTGGTTTCTCATCATTTACTGGTCGTATCAATATTGGCTTTTAAGCCGTTACTTCTTATGAATTCTGATGTCCAGTTTCCCACTAAAAGGAAGCTCCTGGACTCTCAAAATGCACCCTTGCACCAAGAACAGAGATGCAGCTTTCCGGTAATTTTGAGACGTCAAAAAAAAAAAAAAAAAAAAAACTCATTTTTTTTCCTTGGAAAAATTGAATTTTACAAAGTAAAATATGTTTAATAACCGTGTTGTCGCAGAAAACACATGTTTTAAAAATAAAATTTGTCTTTGTATGCAATTCATGTTTCGTTATTTGTTTTCCTTTATAACAGAAATATGCATCACCCTTTCACTATTAAAAAAAACAACCAGTAGTTTTCTTTGTTTAAAACACCAAAAGTTATCTAAACTACCTAAATCACCAATTAATTAATTGATTATCGAATAAGATATCATTTTTGTCCATTGTTAGATCAAATGTCTTGAATTAATTTTTTTTTTTCTTTTTGTGTTTCGTAAATTGTGAGATTTTACTGAAAATTGCCCCCCCCCCCCTTTTTTTCAAAAAAAGTTTGTACATGAATTGAAATGTATGGTTGTACATACAGGGTGTTCCGTTTTAACATGCAAGACCTTTATTTTAGCAAACCTTAGTCCTAGATGTATACTTCCAATTGCAAAAATGTTCAAAATCAGATGCAGAGTTAAGATATTCAAAGTTTGAAGAGAAATTAAAAAAAATAGTCAAAAAATACAAAATTTAACTTTTTATACGG